>NC_060240.1:33621551-33925995 GCF_021155785.1 Neodiprion fabricii
TCGCTTCATCCCTTGTACACAGGCGTTTGATCATCTGACATTCCGGGATCGTTCAGAAATTTTCATCCAGGAGGAAAAATTACGGGACTGGCGACTAATGCGAACTTTTAATTCATCGGGAAGACCTGGAATTTTACTTAGAATGAAAACTTGCAAAAATAACACTTTAGGGACTGTTTGCTTGTAACTGCGCTCTAGAATCCTTGAAAGATGTTTATATGACGGCTGAAATCACAACTGAATGGCAAATTTAAAAACAGACTATACATTCATTGTTTTAACTTTATTCAAACTGAGCTCGAATTGATTTTAAATATCTTTTGATCCTTTATTGCGAGCAAAGATCGCGCAGCGGATCTTTCGAGCTGCCCTATAGGTACAAATACATATGTATAATGTACCTGCGAACACAGATGCAGGTACCAGCAGACGTCCTAATGGAATACAGGGTTCAGAGTGCGTCAGCGTTGCGTGGGCGTTCAATTTCCGACCTCACCTAATTACCAGGCATCCTCTCGTACCTGTTATAATTGCACTGTGCATCGTTCTATATATAGCAGTTGGTGAGCGAGATAAACGCTCGCGGTTTGCCGCTCGTGGGGGTGGAGGATTCAGCTTAAGGTTACCATCCAGCTTCCCGAGGGTGCAGAACGTCGGTTTTTTCACCTTGTATAACTTTCATAAAGTTAACAATGCACCGACACCCACATACGGTAGGTACACGTGCGCAGCGATCAGAGATGATGCGGTGTAAAAATATCGGCTCGATATATCGATGATCAATCGCGGTGCACTGTGATCGCCGACAAAATAGTTACGCTAATTAGCGACGGACGACTAAACCCTTAAGTAATTAGCAATTAAGGGCTTAGCTACAAGTAATTAACCAATTCCTGCTCGTCATTCAGGCGAAGGTAGGTATAAGCCGGTACCTAGTCAAGCTACCAGACCGCGATTGGGATCGCACAGAGATATAGCTGCAGACGCAGACGGTCGCTCTCGATCCTCGATCTCTTTCTCTTCTCCTCTCTCTCTCTCTCTCTCTCTCTCTCTCTCTCTCTTTTTCTCCACCTCTCCTCCTCGCCCTCTCTCCCTCTCCCTTTCGCGGCAGTCCGATATCGCGGACAATTAGTTACAAACCGTCGGTTTTGAAATCTATTGCCGTTTCGCGGTGTCTTAGGGGGATCAAATAATGGAAACGGCGAGCCATTGCGCGGGTAAGTGGAGGTAGTCGGTGGAGTCTGGAGACGCGCTAGCGCCCGACTATTCACAGTCCTGTAAATCCGTGTCGAATCAGAATGCGCACGTGAGTCGTACATCACGTCATTGCCTCCTAACTAACCCGGGTGATAGGAGGACTCTGGAGCCTAGGCGAATGGCGAGGTTATCACGAGTGACGGTGTGTGGAAGTCAGGATCGACAAACCGCCGTCTCACAATCAGACAACGTCCCAAGTAATTAGACTCGCGATTCGTAAGCTCGTGTTGCCCGACAGCTTGTAGCAATGAATCAATTCTCCCGTCACATCACACCCCCTTTACTCCTTCAACAGCACGATTTGCTCCACCATCATCGTCCCAGTTGCGGCCAGCTACCTTGGGCTGCAATTTCGCGAGATCAGGGCACGTACAACGTGAAGGTGACGGACAATCCACCGACCAGGCATCGCTCAAAATCTCGTCAACTTTTCCGTTACGCATTGTTCCTGTACCGCATCTAGGAGGTTTCGCAAATATGTAACATCTGCACATTCACTATTTGCAGAGCATAACTATGAGTAGGTAGTAAGAGTATCTTTTCAGCGTGCCGAATTTCATCGGTGCTAAAGAAGACAATCGAATGATCGGAACTGATTTCCCGTCTTGCGAATAATTCCTGCAACATGCGAATTCAGCGATGCCCTTGACTCTCTTCAGTGACGGGAACAGCATATGTTTGAGCAATGGTTCCGTACCTACTCACGAATCACTGATCGCACAATTGTCAATAATATACGATCAGACGGAGACCGGAAATGGTGAAAGAACATCCTGTGGACACGGATATTTATAAGTATAACGGATGTTTGCTGTGTTGCTCGTCTCGTTCTGACTTCCCCCGCGATATACCTGCGATTGCAACAAGTCTCCGAAGTTCGTGAGTCGCGAATATGCGTCGCAACATAAATCAATACCGAGAAAATTGCGGGCCGCGAGACAAATCAAGAACAATGCAAGTTAACCACGCACAAATTAGTCATCACTCACCGGCATGGCATGGCGCTGGGATAGCAGAACGCGCACATATAGATATGCGTAGGCCCGCGATCAGACGCACTCCATTCACTTGGCGCCGCATTCGTTCATTCATGTGTGGATAGATGCCCGCTTAACGTATGCCTCGTATTCCAATTCTACACTCGTTGTATACCTACGGGGTGCTCTCGAACCACGCTATTGACGCCAGGCGTAAGACTGTTGCCTGGGACCGTTTGACTTTGAAGAAAGTCTTACGGTGATGCGCAATTAGTGCAAACGTTAAAGACTAAGCAAATGGAAAAAATTTTTTCGGTGGCCATAAGGATAATTTTCAGTAGCAAAACATCTACCTCTCATGGATCCAAGTTGGATTTATACACGGGTGTTTGTTGACCACCTTGTATAAATGGATTGGAACGTAAACTGGCGTCAGTAGAAAAGTAGTCAAAGATATCCGTAGGCCTCGAATAATTGTGAACGAGGAATAGGCTGTGTTTCGATACGGTATAAAGATAAGCATAAATCGAAACTTAAAATATATGTATAGACGGCGCAGCGACGAGCTATTTTTATTTATTTCAAGAATTATACGCTCTGTCGAACGCTGTCGCATTTTCCCTTCATCTTAACATATTTTTCAAGCAATGTTATCAATGGCATTCCGAACGTTTTTTTTTTTTTTTTTTTTTTTCAAAAATCTCGCATGGTCTTGAATTTTATACATACATTTGATAGAGGATGGACTCCAGTAAAAAAGTTTCCTAATATGGATGGCGTGATGAAACATAACATTAACGTGTGTTTCTTGCACACCGTTTCTCGTATGCAAATATATGAAGATTTATTGGATATATTGTAACGAGTTTTTTTCATTGCACTTCTGTCGGACATATTTGCGTGGCAAGTGGGTTTCAGCATTCCCGTAACTTCTTTATTTGTGACTGCGATTTGTCTTCACAGATATTGAATGCAAACAAAAATCCTGATGTTTCGAAATGAATCAGGCTTTCGACGTTTTCGACTCGATTAATTGAGTAAATCGCCGTATCGGCGTGGATAAAAATTCAGACTGTTTGTACCTCACGTATGTATATTTTACTATATCAAGATTGGACTCAAAGTAATTGCTGTTGCCCTACCTAGGTTCGTCTGTTGGATATTTTTTCCTTAAATAAACAGATAAATAAATAAAACTCTACGGATCGCGTGATGTATACACTTCCTAATCGAAAGGATTTAAATATTACAGACGCATGTCAGAGCCAACGATGATCGACCGGGTGTAGAGAGTCGGCGAGTCTTTGGTACTTAAAACGGGATGCGTTTAGTTTTCACTTTTGACAGTCATCACGCCGTTGTTAAGACTGATCCGCGCCGGGTGCCCGCTGCCATGCGTGACTAATGGTTGCCTAACAACAATATATTATACAGTCAAGTTTGCCCGTGTCTGCCGAGGCTGGATCCTGCTATATTATATACATACATATAATATATATAATATTTCATGCATTAAATTTTCTTTTCTCGCAAGAAAATACGCCGCAGAAACTTCTGAAAATATCAAAAACAATTGCAGCAAAAAGAAATTTTTCCGAACTCGGTGAAAGAAGAATTTCCATTACAAAAAAAAAAAGTGCCCAAAGACCATTTTGTCGACAATCCTTTCTTATACTCAAACGAGGCGGAATTTCAAGCTCTTGTTCTGAAACAGCGATGAATTATCGTCCAATTATAACTTATATTCAAATAGTCAGTTTTCTCGAGTGAATTTTTCTCCGCACGAAGAGAGTACCGATTAACATATTCCGATCACGGGACACGTGGGCACCGGGCATGCAGCCTGTACAGTGTATAATGAGTTGCACTTATGCATACGAGAAGTGACACCTTCTCCGTGTATCTAAGGAACCCTATCCGTCTGAGTGTCTCTGGTGTGAATCATCGCGAGCTCAGATAAGAAATCCCGCAAGCTGGCGAGCACGCGCTCGCGCCATTCTCCTGTCTCCTCGACGACAATGCAATGCCCACAGAAACCTGGCCCGGTTGAAAAACAATAATCCCATCCGAGTGGCGTTTTCGGCGTCGCTTCAACAGCGACTGATTTCTCTCGCAGCCCTGCTGATGGCTAGAAATATACGATGAAAAGCGGTGAAAAATTAGTCGGAACCGATAATTCATCGGTGATCATTTCCCCTCGTTGCGAAGAGCCGTGGATAAAAAGAGAATAAAGGAGAAGGAAAGAGAGAGACAGGCGCACTGCAAGGGAAATCGTAAATGAGATTCTTGTCGAAGGATTTGCGCAGGTTGAACCGAGCGCAGTGCGCGAGGAGTTTAATCTGCGGAGAAGGTGCGTGGGCCGAAATGGCCATTGTCATTGTTAAAATGTATAAGTGCAACGCTTCGAGAGAGCTGCTGGAGTTCTGTAGTCGTTGCATGCGAGACGATATGCGGAGAATATGAGCGCTCGCGTGTTTCTTTTTGCAGAAGCCGCGATTACGCGTTGCCGTGTTCAATGGGAATCCCGCATAAAAACGTCTCGTGACAATTATGGACGGAGTTGGCTCAATTATCACATATGCACGATAGGCGGAGATCTCCACTACGGCAGTAGAATCGATTTCGCGTTTTCTCCGCGGTCTGCGCGTACATACCTACCCGATTTCATTGCACGTTTGTTGGGCTCGTGCGGAATGAATGTGCGGTAACACTCGAAGGTGAGCAATGGTGTAACGGAATCGGTTGATGCCTGCGACAAACGCGACTAGCCGTTGTGGGTGAACAGGTGTAATGGGATCATATGTATAACAATCCTCAGTCGTAATAACACCTTTCTCACATTCAAGCGATTCAACCATGCGGCCAACGTTGACCCGGGAACCCCTGCATGAATAAATTGCGCATAACAGTGCGGCTACCTGCACCTCTGAGTAACCATCAACCGAGCAGAAAATAGAAGAACAAGTCAGTGGACTATTTTCGCATGCGATTTCTTCCGCAACAAATTCCGATTCTCTCCTTTGACATCGAAATAGTGGGTAATGGAAGCTCTCGTTGTCATGAGTTTTTATAACCCCGAACAAATTGAAACGACATGTTCCGCGTGTACACAATCAAGCACAATGGAGATACGAGGAGGTAACAAGACGGACAGTAACTGGCGCTGAAGGCAATGCCCGTTATTTATATTCACTTGAGATTTATTTACTGTTTTCTTTTTTCACGTGAAATCTTACTTGTCGAGCATGAAAACAGTGTGGGTAAGGCTCACGGATCAGCATAAGCCACGCTACCATGTAGCGCTGCGTTTAACGACATTATAAATTGAGGGGGTGACCAGGAAGGAGCGCACTTACTCTACCTCTTCGGCTTCATGCTCGCAGGATTCAGCCGCGGTACCACTCGAGGTTCAACCAGTCACAGGATATCAACGAACCGCTTCGTTCTGACCCGAATACCGTTTTACCGTTCTTTCTAATTCTGATCCAGCCTCGTAACTGCCGGTGTCTGTTTTTGACACGGACCAGTATCTTCCAGCATCGTGGTAGCAATCGATATCCATCTTGCACGTCAAGATGTTAAAATTTCCTTCACCGAAGAGAGCTCTGGCAAAATCATCCCAGCTATTAACGCTTCGTACCTAGTCAGAGTCAGTCGCGGTCTGATTGCTACCAATTACCGTGCCATTCGCACCCGGTCCTTCGGATTTCCAGGATTTTCCTCACCTCCTCCGAGAGACTGTGCCGGTAACAAGCGCCGAGTTGCGTAATCACGCGTAAACACGCTCTGCGTGGGGAGGAGTTCATTGTTGCAGGCAACTCGTGGAGACCGGGTCCAAGCAGGAGTGTGTGCGTGTCTCCTCTGGGTGCCGTCGGCGCGTCTAACGCGATTCGAAAGAACGGGCTGCGGCCTACTACCCTGGCGCCGGCGGTCAGGGCGCGCCGTGGTGCAGAAACACGATATGTCACTGGTCCGTTGCTAAACAGACACTTAACAATGTTCTCAGGATGAGACAATGGCCTGTTAATGCTCTTTCAAAGGCGTGTCTTAATTTTTCTACAGCGCATTTTAAGCCCCGACTTCGTTCTCGTGATCGTTCGGTCGAGACATGTAAACTTGCACGCGTATATGAGTAACACAGATGCTGATTCACGATTGCTGAACTTGCAGTCATGCGGTGATAGTATCCGTTCGACCCGTTTCGAAACTCATAATATGCAGCTACGATTTTTCCCGATTGTTCGGATATGAAACCTCGGGAAACCTCGTCGCGCAAATGAGGAAATCGTCGATCCATGAAAGCAGCCCGCGTAGCCTTCCAAAACCCATTGGACTTCAACGTCAGAGCTTTTGGAATCGATCAAAATACAACCTCACTCAATCTCATCGTCGATATGATTCCGGTTAAACTTTTCGTACCGAAGAAGACGTTCGGACGGTTTTACGACTTCCCAGACACAGATGAATCATCGCAGGAACGTTGATGCATGCAGCCTTATTATACGTGCACGTGTAATGATCATGGCGTAATTTCGAGTCTTCGACCCACGACAGACCGGAAGTGTAGGCACCAGACGCTGAGCTAGCGACTTATGGCTGCGGAGGACTGGAATTCACTCGCGACAACTATGATTCTGTCCCCCCGATGCAGGTTCTCCAGCCTCCGCTGCAGCGCCATTTCTCGCAAAGACTGGAGCCTTGGTTGGATCCCGGCTTTCTTGCCGCTCCATCCTTCTTGTCTCTTATTTTTCTCTTCCTCTGGTCCATCTTGCGGGGAACCAGTCGCGAACACCGCCAAATTAATCTTAGTCATAGAATAATAATTTAAGTGCGTCGTCTTGCAGCGTCCAGGTCGTCTCCCGCTTCGCCCCGTTACACCTACCACGCGCTGCGCGTAACTGTTATAATTACAAAGTGTAATGACTTATATGTGTATGAATGAAGTCATTACATAATACGTAAGAGGTTAATGGACATTTGCACACAATGCGTATTAAGACAAAGACTCTCGGACGAACCGCACTTGCGAGCTTATGCTAGCAATAAACTGACCCTTTTTCGTCCTCGGTACAAGAGAAAAAAAAAGAGGTGAAAGAGGAGAAAAAACGGGAGAAGGGACCGGAGAAGAAGGGACTGAAAATAATTTCGCCGGAGATTCGTGCACGTGCGGTAATTGAAAGGAATTGAAAAAAACCTTTTATTGCCAACGACTGCAAATCTTTGTAAATCAATACGTAGGCTGTTGTAAATTATACCTTGACCGCGATTTCTCTTCTGGACAAATTTGCAAATTTGGCTTACCGCGCAGATGGGGGAAAAAAGAAGGAGAAAGAACAAGAGAGAACAAAAAGTGGACAACAGCTCGTGCAGTATCCTTTACGGCCACCTACTTAGCCACGGACTTTTATCTGATTGTGCAGACTGTACGCAGCTGACAGGTTGATTTTTGACGGAGGTGTATATAAATGGTGGGTACCGTAACTGAAGTCCGCTGATTTATATTCAGTATAACTATAATCTCATTACAGATGCCGAGTTATGTGATAGTGCAGCTGAGTGGGCATTGGCACTTCGACCTATGGCAGTAAGGATCAAGACAAGTAGTCGCAGGAAAGCTTTGTTCAACAATTCGAGGTCAATAGTTGAAAGGGCTTTTTGCCTCCCAGCCCCATGGGAAATTGCAGGCAGGTAGAGTATTTTTTTTTCTTTTTTTTCCATCATTTCTCCATGTACTTGTTCCATGTCAAAACACATGTCCCGCTCTAATTGTATTGGACCAAATAAACGAGCCGAACTCTGAGCTAAGTACGTCACACCGAGCAAACTTCATTCCCCACGATTGTATTTCA
This sequence comes from Neodiprion fabricii, assembly GCF_021155785.1. Classification (NCBI taxonomy): domain Eukaryota; kingdom Metazoa; phylum Arthropoda; class Insecta; order Hymenoptera; family Diprionidae; genus Neodiprion; species Neodiprion fabricii. Next base: position 33,629,635 of record NC_060240.1, read on the forward strand.
GTTTTTTTCTTACACGTCCATGCAGCTGCTGATGTTATTTCAGTATCGCGTGTGTCCGTTTGTTCTGAATCACAAACGAGCAAATACACCGTCCGCGCTCGAAATGGTGCGGCCCTAAAAAAGTCCTATCTCCGTGCTCTATAAGGGAACGGGGGGGAAAAAGCACGATGAGAAAAGTAAGGCAAGTTGCCTTCGGTGTACGGCCCAAAAGTGAGCCTGTTCCTGATGGGATGTTTCTTACTCCTTATTGCGTAACGTGACTCGCATTGGCAAAAAATCGAAACGTATCATAATGGCAAATGAAAATGGTAATTTTTCACGGCGAACAATGAGCAGGTACACGCATGCGTGCTTCCGTCTGTATGTATTTCCTGTTGGAACCCAGCATTTCGCCCGGGATTGCCTGGGCGTGGACCGAAAGTACAATCAGTCAGCAGGTGTCCTGCAGCCAATAAATAATAATTACGTAATAAAATCACCGCCGTTGCCAATCTCGCTGTCTGACAGGTCCCGCCATGCGTGTGCCGTGCACCGCGTGTTTTCTCCAGCCTCACTTCACTCCACGGTTTAGGTACCTGCCATTTTATTACCTCGAGCAGATCGAGGTTGACTGTTGACCGATTTGATCGATCGGTACGTGCCTTTTAATTTTGCTCATTCAATACGGGTCTGCTTTACGAACGTGACGCACTCCGTCCGAGGACCCTCCTCCGACACCACCGCACGTTTTCTGCACACGAGTGCGACGAAGGGGTGCGCAATGCTCGATTAGTGCATCGGACTCATCACCGCGCTCCTGTAATATCGATCGAGTGCAACTGATTGTGTAATTGTAATTAAGGCAATCTTGTAATCGACGACGATAAGTCGGTATAATTAATGAACCGAGTCGTGCTGACGACGCTCCAAGTGTATATCTGGCCGCACGATCGCTGGCGGTTCTCTGGTGAGTAAGCGCAATTTGCCATATTGTCTTTGATAATCCCGGCTAATTAGTTTTGTCTTGGGCCTTATGTATCGTTCGTTAACTCTCGATGATAATCGCTCCTTTTCCATGACGTACAGAAACATATACCTGTTCCTAGAATAACGTACGTGGGAATCACCCCCCAAAGACTTTTTCTTCGTCAACTTTGATTTTGAGAAAATATTCAAGTCTGATTCCATTTGTATTTCAGTCACGGGACACAAGTTTCAGGGCCAAGGTACGAGAAATCGCAAGTTCTGAATCAGACGCGAGAAGGTGATATCGGCGGACGAGTCTCTCGACGTGAGTCTTGTTCTCTTGATAAGTCGGATCTCGGTACTGGCGTGTTTCATGAGGCTGTACCGTGTTTCCATTTAGTCGTTCGCGGGCTGTCTAGACGCTGTCGAGATAGCCGGTGGAAAGTCGGGACAGTAACTCCTAATAGAAATAACAACAAGTAACGCTATTAAACGGCATTGCAGCCAAGGGGAGGCAACGAGCGGATACAGAGAGAGCATGAACGCCGAGACATGCCGCAGTTGCACTTCGGGTAAGCACGTGCAGATTGTAATATGCGGCACTGCAGCAGCAGGGTACCAATGTGCTACTCGAGCTCTGTTATAAAACAGAATTAGTTCTGCACAGGACGTAACACCATAGAAGCACCGGGCAGAAGCGCACCGCAGCTTTATGGGCCACAGCTTTTTTCTCCCCCTGTTTGAACAGGAAAGACAATCGGCGAGATGGCAAACCGCAGGAAAGTTGAGACGCCTTCGCTTGATTATTTCCTCCTCAGCTCCCTGGCTTTCACATTTCAATTAAATTCTTTAAATTTCATTCAACGCCGGTATTCAACAGCTTTGACGGTTACGAGCAAAACCGATTCATCGGAATTCATAAATTTTCCTAATGATACCAATCCGTCCTCGTGTGGTTATATTATGCTTTTAGCTTGATAGAAAGTGCTTTTTAATATTATTAAGATTGTTGTTGTTATCATTATTTTTTCGTTAGAAAGTAGTAGTAATTCCGGCTTTCTCACTGTCGATAGAAAAAACATGACAAGAAAAAAAAAATGTCTTTACTGTATACTACTGTTAATAAGAAATAAAGGCTTGACTGGGAGAAAGTGTTTGCTTTTCTCGCGATCAGCGCGTCGGGTCAAGTGGTGTTTTGACAAATTATTAGTCTGGAAGGAACCAAGTTTTCAAACAGCGTTCCATAAAAATCCTTTCTCTCATGAATGAATTTCAGACGTTACTAATTATCCATCTAACAGCTCGCTATGCTGACCGGTTAAACTAGCGAATACGGGACAATTTTTAAAAAAAGGGGTGGCGAAAAAGTGAAATTAAAGCCAATTTTTTCCAAAAATCTTAGTCACGAAGAAGAAGTGAAGATATTTGAAAATGATTGAAATCGGATGTGAAAATAACGCAGTATTTCAATAAATATCGAGGCACAGGGCAAAGTTGGCTCTCTGTCCTGTATTTTTAATTCGTGAGTCGCAGTGGCAGAAGCAGGTAGAAATAACTACCGGAACTGTGGCGAGTCGGTGGTCACCGGTCAGTGATCAGTGGTCAGGGAGACCCCCTGCAGCTAGCACACTATGTATGTTGCTCACGAAAGATGTTATCTTCATCTATATCTCCCACCGCTGTTGTGTCCACCACTACCGTCTCATTCCTCTCGGACTTTTACATCATATTACGTGTATCACACGGGCGTATAATGATTATACATACGGTGAAGCTTCTCGCATGGTTTGTAATCAAGCCGAGTACTAAATACTTTTCCGTCGAGAGATCAACCCCCTCCTCCTATATAGACTCAACGTGGATGTACATGGTAAATAAAGGTCACCAATGGGCGTTTTCATTTTACGACTTATTAATCGCGACGGGATGCCGATCGTTAATCCTCCCTACGATCTTCCTGCATATTATTCCTCTCGGTTTTTCACCTTTTCCCCTACCGCTCTACGACGAAAATACATTCCACGTTACGATAGTAAGAGAAATACGGACTGTCGTAAAACCTCAGGCTGAATACAAAATGCGTACAGGTATAATTTGTTGCTGTTAATTAAATTTTAAATGCTACGACTAATTGGATTTCTCCGTATAAATTCGTAGAAAATGTATTCGCAACTACGAATCCAGATTAGTTACGATGGTTTAAAAAAATATTCCCGAAGTCCGTTGCCCTCTGCATCGGATTCGTCCAAGCTTTAGAAAATTGTGCCACACCATGGTATCATTCTGGATGTCTTATCGACCGGCGGTCTTCTGGACTTGAGATTAGGACGCATGGTTTCCTCTCAACGATCGGTAAGGCATCCAGCATCGATGGACGCTGTGCATAATACGGTTGGTAAGTTCGACCGGGGCCAAACTTTGCTCAAGCAGACTCTCTGCATGTCCGACTGAGGTGCTGTCGGATGAGTCGGACGTTGACTGAAGAATACAGAGACGGATACCCCTGGGTAAATTTTTGTCACCAGTTTTCGACGGGCAAGTGGGCCCAGGTGGGTCGATCAGATCGATCATCCCCGTGAGAAGAAGCGTGACCGCGTCCACCGCCAACCACCACTAACTACCTCCGAGCACCTCCAACCGCCGTCAACCACCTCTGACCACCTTCGTCCTCCTCGACCACCTCGCCCCGCTCTGCCACCGACTCCTCCGCCGCCGCCTCCTCCTCCTCCAACCCCTCGTCGTCGTCGTCTTCCTCAACCACCGTCGATCACTTCCAACCACCACCAAACACCTCCAAACACCTCCTACTACTGCGTACCACCTCCTACCATTTCCGAACACCTCCAACCACCACAGACCACCTCCGACCACCTTCTTTCTCATCATCCCGCTGTTCGACCATGTCATCTGTAACATTAATAATCATAATTATGGCAACAACTTTTCATTTACTCTCTCGATCTTGAATTTTCGTAGGCATAGAATCGAAACGCTGTTTTAGCTAGTTGTAAGTGAAGTATCTACGTTGGGTAGAGAAGCAGAATTGTTTTTCGAAAAGTGTTCGTATGGAGAAAAATTCAGAGTAACTGTAATACGTCGAGGATTCGCTAATTTTGATCGAGATGAAATGGATGCTTCGTATATAAGACAGTATTTAACGCGGTGTCCTGATTTAAAGACCTAAAAAGGTGATTGTCGGCGATTTTTTTTGATAGGGAGAGATAGAACGAAGTTTCTTAGAACTTCGAATGTATTTTAACACACATTTGAAAGGTACGAGCAAAAATTTTTATCATCCAACTGTCGCAGAACGGCAGCGTTTTAGCAGACCCGTTAACTGAAAAACATATCTTTCGTCAAAGGCTGACTGACCATGCAAGGGCCTAGCCGCTTGAATCGGCGGGTAAGATAACGTGCGTATTTCATGTCTGTGATGTGAAAATTAGAATCATTATACATCTTGTCATATCATACATCGTATATCATACATCATGCATAGTATTGAAGTTCGAAACCAGAGTTTGAATGTTGAAATGTTCAGAAAGTAACATCACCCAACATTTTTTTTCTCCTGACGTCATCGATCTATATACACGAAACTCAGCTAGCCGAATTCCTCAGTTTGGAAATAACGGCGCAGTAGAGCGGACGTGTGAGAAACGCGCTCCGCAGATTTCGAGTACCGGGTTCTCTGACTCCATGGATCTCCTATTGAAACTCGAGTTCCAGGACAAGCGCTCCGTAGTTTCTACGCTCCAGGACCACTACCTGGTGAAACTCGACTTCCAGGACAAGTGTTCCATAGCTTCTGCGCTCCAGATCCGCTACCTGGTAAAATTCGATTTCCAGGACGAGCGCTCCGTAGTTCTGGCTGTCGAGGTCCTCCACCTGGTATATCTTGACATCCAGGAAAAGCGCTCTGTAGTTCTGACTGTCATGATTCTTGACCTGGTGACTTTTGAACAAGGGCTCCGTAGTTTCTACGCTCTAGGTCCGCTACCTGGTGAAACTTGACTCCAGGGACAATTGCTTCATAGTTTCTACGCTCCAGGTCCTCTACCTGATAAAACTTGACTTCCAGGACAAGCACTCCGTGGTTTCTGCGCTCCAGGTCCACTACTCGGCGAAAGTCGACTTCAAGAAGAGGACGAGGAGGACGAGGAGGTGGAGAAAGACCTGCAGAACAAGGAGGACGAGGTGGATTTTCGCGCAAGCCCTGATTCGGTAGCTATCAATGCACTAAAAAAATTTCTATAATCTTTTATAACTTTCTCATAATCTTCTTGGTCAAATCCGTCAATAAAAAATTGTAATAATCCTGACACAATATTTTTCATGTGTTCTAATACTTAATATATTTATTAATTTTCAAGGTATAACCCGAAGTGGTTAGCGGTGGTCGTTGGAGGTGGTTGGCTGCGGTTGCGGGTGATGAAGATGGACGAGGTGGAGGCCGAGGACGACGAGGACAAGGTGGACGAGGAGGACAAGGATTTGTGCACGGTGAGTAAAATTATTTTATATTATTGATTGGCACGTGTGATTATATTTTATCAAAAATTTTTTACACTCGTCATGTTCACAATAAATTATTTAAATTCATTTTTCGCGCAAGACCAAAATCAGTAGCTATCAATGCGCTAATGAAATTTCAATAATTTTTCATATTTTCTCATAAACTTCTTGCTAGAATGTGACAATAAACAAATTATTCTTAATCCTTATACAATATTTTTGATGTTTTCTGATTTTTATTGTAAATATTTAACAGGATTCGAGTTATAACTCGAGGTGGTTAGCGGTCGTCGTTGGAGGTGATCGGAGGTGGTTAGGGGTGGTTGCGGGTGATCGAGGTGGACGAGGTGGAGGCCGAGGAGAAGAAGGACGAGGATGACAGGGATTTGTGTACGGTGAGAATAACATTTTCTATAATATTTAATGGCAATTTTTATTTTACATTTTATCTACAATTTTTCAAACTTGTCACGTTTACGAGCAATTGTTTTAATTCATTTTTTGCGCAAGCCAACGTTCAGTAGCTCTCAATGGGCTACTCAGATTTCTATGATTTTTTATAATTTTCTCATAAGCTTCTTGGTCAAATCTGTCAACAACAAAATTATATTGATCCTTACAGAATATTTTTCATGCGTTCTAATACTTAAAATATTTATTAGGATTTGAGTTACAACCCGACGTGGTTAGTGGTGGTCGTTGGATGTGATCGGAGGTGGTTAGGGGTGGTTGCGGGTGATCAAGGTGGACGAGATGGAGGCCGAGGAGAAGGAGGACGAGGATGACGAGGATTTGTGTACTATAAATATACCACTTATATAATATTCAACAGAGTGGGAGTGGGAGTAGGAGTACGAGTAGAAAAAGGAGTAGGATCGGGAGTAGGAGTAGGAATAGCAGTAGGAGTAGAAGTGGGAGTAGAATTAGGATCAGGAGTGAGATCAGAAGTAGGAGTAGAAATAGGAGTGGGAGGATAATCTATAAAGAGGGATACAATATCGAATAATCACGACCAGGTAGTTATAAGTATCGTTTAGAATAGAATAACACACGATTTGCTCAAACACGCAAACGGTCAAATTTAGTGATTCTGCAGCTTCTCTGCATTTGAATTTGAATTTGTCCGTCAGCGTGCACTGTTGTATAAACTCAAACACTTTATAAATTGTTACTTTCGATATCTAAGTCATCATCGTCATTCATTGTTACAAAATAAACTTTAACTTTTACCAGTTACATCACTTCCAATTATTTATTTTGAACAAGGTCCTTTTCCCATTTTCATTATTATGAATCAGCCTCAACCATTTAAACAACTCTCACAGACCTGTATAGGACTAGGCAACAACGTACCCACATTACCGGCTTATCGGAAGGTAGGTCTTTCTAAGTTTTAATTTTTATTCATTGTCGTTACGTAGAAGCATCTAGGATTACTCCATTATTCATTGACTACCACCATTCAGTACACTCTCACCCCGACGTAACACAGGTTCTCGTTTTTCGCTGTAACTTTTGATGCGTTGATCGCAGCGTATTGGGACTGCGCCCAATCACTTTCTTTCGCAAAATTACGTCGGAATAGCGCATGAAAGGATTCATTCCGACACTTTTCAAAATCGCAAAAATTTTCGCCAAAAATACAAAGGGGTTAACCTTCCTTTTTTTTTGACCAAAAAATTTTTCGTCTCAGAATTGATTCCTATGACGCTTGCCCGACCAATTGGACCCCAAGGAACTCAGAAAACGCAGCGGAAAGAGCGTGGGATCAACAGCAGAGAAATGGCGAAGGAAAAAGCACCTGCTGAAAAATGTCGAAAATTCAGGTTTTCGTTTTTAGGCCGTAACTTTCGATGCGTTGATCGCAGCGTATTGGGACTGTGCCCAATCGATTTTTCTCGCAAAATTACGTCGGAATAGAGCCTGAAAGAATTGATTACAGCACTTTTCAAAATCGCGAAAATTTTCGCCAAAAATACAAAGGGGTTAACCTTCCTTTTTTTTTGACCAAAAAATTTTTCGTCTCAGAATTGATTCCTATGACGCTTGCCCGACCAATTGGACCCCAAGGAACTCAGAAAACGCAGCGGAAAGAGCGTGGGATCAACAGCAGAGAAATGGCGAAGGAAAAAGCACCTGCTGAAAAATGTCGAAAATTCAGGTTTTCGTTTTTAGGCCGTAACTTTCGATGCGTTGATCGCAGCGTATTGGGACTGTGCCCAATCGATTTTTCTCGCAAAATTACGTCGGAATAGAGCCTGAAAGAATTGATTACAGCACTTATCAAAATCGCGAAAATTTTCGCCAAAAATACAAAGGGGTTAACCTTCCTTTTTTTTGACCAAAAAATTTTTCGTCTCAGAATTGATTCCTATGACGCTTGCCCGACCAATTGGACCCCAAGGAACTCAGAAAACGCAGCGAAAAGAGCGTGGGATCAACAGCAGAGAAATGGCGAAGGAAAAAGCACCTGCTGAAAAATGTCGAAAATTCAGGTTTTCGTTTTTAGGCCGTAACTTTCGATGCGTTGATCGCAGCGTATTGGGACTGTGCCCAATCGATTTTTCTCGCAAAATTACGTCGGAATAGAGCCTGAAAGAATTGATTACAGCACTTTTCAAAATCGCGAAAATTTTCGCCATAAATACATAAGTTAGACAAATTTCTTTACTAATTTTAGAATTCGCTGTTTCAATTATTCAAGCTTATGTTTTTATAGTACTAATTACTCTATACTCTAGAGAAGTAAACTAAATAATGTCAAATAAAAATATATCATTTCCTCAACATCCATTTCATTTGGTTAATTACAGACCATGACCTTTATTAGGATCATTAGCTGTAATAATTCTACTTTTAGGTTCTATTAAATGATTCAATTTCAAATTAAAAAATATATTAATATTAGGGATTCTAATCACCATTTTAATTATAATTCAATGATGACGAGACATCATTCGAGAAAGAACCTATCAAGGATTACATACATCAAATGTAATAACAGGGATAAAATTAGGAATAATTTTATTCATTGTTTCGGAAATTTTTTTCTTTTTATCTTTTTTTTGAGCTTTTTTTCATAGATCCCTCTCACCTTCAATTGAAATTGGAAGAATATGACCTCCAAAAAATATTACACCATTTAACCCTTATGATATTCCTTTATTAAATACAATTATTTTAGTTTCTTCAGGGGCTACAATTACATGAGCCCATCATAGATTAATAAATAATATAAAAAAAGAAACACTAAAAAGAATATTATTAACAATCATTCTAGGTATTACTTTCTCAATACTACAATGATATGAATATTTAGAAGCACCATTTACAATAGCAGATTCAGTATATGGATCAACTTTTTTTATTGCTACAGGATTCCATGGAATTCATGTCCTAATTGGTACAACATTTATTACAATTAACTTATTTCGAGTATACTTAAATCATTATTCTAATTTTTATCACTTTGGGTTTGAAGCAGCCGCATGATACTGACATTTCGTAGATGTAATTTGACTTTTCCTTTATATTTCTATTTACTGATGAAGAACATACTAATATATTTATATAATATAACTTAAGTATAATTGATTTCCAATCAATAAGTCTAACAAAATTTAGTATAAATAATTAAATTAATACTTAATACCTTAATAATAATTATAATAATTACTATTATTATATTAACTATTTCAATAATCTTATCAAAAAAAACATTTTATGAATTAGAAAAAAATTCACCATTTGAATGTGGATTTGATCCAAAAGGATACCCACGTATATCATTTTCTATTCGTTTTTTTCTAATTGCAGTTATTTTTTTAATTTTCGATGTAGAAGTAACATTAATATTACCAATAATTATAACCTTAACAATTTCAAATATAAAAATTTGACTATTTATAGTATCATACTTTATTTTAATTTTATTACTAGGATTATATTATGAATGAAAATTTGGGGCACTAAACTGAATTTAAACCTACAAAGTTGAAATAAAATTTATATTCAGTTTCGGCCTGAAATTATAGTTATTTTTTAATAACTCTACTTTATAGGATAATAGTTAAATATAACATTTGATCTGCATTCAAAAATTATTAATATAAATTAATTTATCTTAAATAATTTATATTAAAATTAATTGAAGCCAAAAAGAGGCTTATTATTGTTAATAATAAAAATGAATAAAAATTCCAATTAAATAGAAATATAAAATAAAAAAGCTTCTAACTTTTTATTAAATGATTAAAATTCATTTATATTTCTAATTTATATAGTTTATAAAAACATTACATTTTCATTGTAAAAATAAATTATTTAATTTTATAAATTAAATGTTTAAAGATTTAAATAAATCATCATATTATCTTCAATAATATACTTTAAATTTTAAGCTATTTAAACATTTATAATATAAAAAAATAATAAAAAAATAAAAAAGCAAATAATAAAAATAAATTTAAAACATTATTAAAATGAAAAATTAATAAATCTATGAATATATAAAAATTTTTTATAAAAATTATAATTATTCTTCTTTTATAAAATTCTAATCAATTTTGGTTAAAATTTAAAGTTAATTCTTTGTTTATAAATATAATTCCTTTTTTTTTGACCAAAAAATTTTTCGTCTCAGAATTGATTCCTATGACGCTTGCCCGACCAATTGGACCCCAAGGAACTCAGAAAACGCAGCGAAAAGAGCGTGGGATCAACAGCAGAGAAATGGCGAAGGAAAAAGCACCTGCTGAAAAATGTCGAAAATTCAGGTTTTCGTTTTTAGGCCGTAACTTTCGATGCGTTGATCGCAGCGTATTGGGACTGTGCCCAATCGATTTTTCTCGCATAATTACGTCGGAATAGAGCCTGAAAGAATTGATTACAGCACTTTTCAAAATCGCGAAAATTTTCGCCAAAAATACAAAGGGGTTAACCTTCCTTTTTTTTTGACCAAAAAATTTTTCGTCTCAGAATTGATTCCTATGACGCTTGCCCGACCAATTGGACCCCAAGGAACTCAGAAAACGCAGCGAAAAGAGCGTGGGATCAACAGCAGAGAAATGGCGAAGGAAAAAGCACCTGCTGAAAAATGTCGAAAATTCAGGTTTTCGTTTTTAGGCCGTAACTTTCGATGCGTTGATCGCAGCGTATTGGGACTGTGCCCAATCGATTTTTCTCGCAAAATTACGTCGGAATAGAGCCTGAAAGAATTGATTACAGCACTTTTCAAAATCGCGAAAATTTTCGCCAAAAATACAAAGGGGTTAACCTTCCTTTTTTTTGACCAAAAAATTTTTCGTCTCAGAATTGATTCCTATGACGCTTGCCCGACCAATTGGACCCCAAGGAACTCAGAAAACGCAGCGAAAAGAGCGTGGGATCAACAGCAGAGAAATGGCGAAGGAAAAAGCACCTGCTGAAAAATGTCGAAAATTCAGGTTTTCGTTTTTAGGCCGTAACTTTCGATGCGTTGATCGCAGCGTATTGGGACTGTGCCTAATCGATGTTTCTCGCAAAATTACGTCGGAATAGAGCCTGAAAGAATTGATTACAGCACTTTTCAAAATCGCGAAAATTTTCGCCAAAAATACAAAGGGGTTAACCTTCCTTTTTTTTTGACTAAAAAATTTTTCGTCTCAGAATTGATTCCTATGACGCTTGCCTGACCAATTGGACCCCAAGGAACTCAGAAAACGCAGCGAAAAGAGCGTGGGATCAACAGCAGAGAAATGGCGAAGGAAAAAGCACCTGCTGAAAAATGTCGAAAATTCAGGTTTTCGTTTTTAGGCCGTAACTTTCGATGCGTTGATCGCAGCGTATTGGGACTGTGCCCAATCGATTTTTCTCGCAAAATTACGTCGGAATAGAGCCTGAAAGAATTGATTACAGCACTTTTCAAAATCGCGAAAATTTTCGCCAAAAATACAAAGGGGTTAACCTTCCTTTTTTTTTGACTAAAAAATTTTTCGTCTCAGAATTGATACCTATGACGCTTGCCCGACCAATTGGACCCCAAGGAACTCAGAAAACGCAGCGAAAAGAGCGTGGGATCAACAGCAGAGAAATGGCGAAGGAAAAAGCACCTGCTGAAAAATGTCGAAAATTCAGGTTTTCGTTTTTAGGCCGTAACTTTCGATGCGTTGATCGCAGCGTATTGGGACTGTGCCTAATCGATTTTTCTCGCAAAATTACGTCGGAATAGAGCCTGAAAGAATTGATTACAGCACTTTTCAAAATCGCGAAAATTTTCGCCAAAAATACAAAGGGGTTAACCTTCCTTTTTTTTTGACCAAAAAATTTTTCGTCTCAGAATTGATTCCCATGACGCTTGCCCGACCAATTGGACCCCAAGGAACTCAGAAAACGCAGCGAAAAGAGCGTGGGATCAACAGCAGAGAAATGGCGAAGGAAAAAGCACCTGCTGAAAAATGTCGAAAATTCAGGTTTTCGTTTTTAGGCCGTAACTTTCGATGCGTTGATCGCAGCGTATTGGGACTGTGCCCAATCGATTTTTCTCGCAAAATTACGTCGGAATAGAGCCTGAAAGAATTGATTACAGCACTTTTCAAAATCGCGAAAATTTTCGCCAAAAATACAAAGGGGTTAACCTTCCTTTTTTTTGACCAAAAAATTTTTCGTCTCAGAATTGATTCCTATGACGCTTGCCCGACCAATTGGACCCCAAGGAACTCAGAAAACGCAGCGAAAAGAGCGTGGGATCAACAGCAGAGAAATGGCGAAGGAAAAAGCACCTGCTGAAAAATGTCGAAAATTCAGGTTTTCGTTTTTAGGCCGTAACTTTCGATGCGTTGATCGCAGCGTATTGGGACTGTGCCCAATCGATTTTTCTCGCAAAATTACGTCGGAATAGAGCCTGAAAGAATTGATTACAGCACTTTTCAAAATCGCGAAAATTTTCGCCATAAATACATAAGTTAGACAAATTTCTTTACTAATTTTAGAATTCGCTGTTTCAATTATTCAAGCTTATGTTTTTATAGTACTAATTACTCTATACTCTAGAGAAGTAAACTAAATAATGTCAAATAAAAATATATCATTTCCTCAACATCCATTTCATTTGGTTAATTACAGACCATGACCTTTATTAGGATCATTAGCTGTAATAATTCTACTTTTAGGTTCTATTAAATGATTCAATTTCAAATTAAAAAATATATTAATATTAGGGATTCTAATCACCATTTTAATTATAATTCAATGATGACGAGACATCATTCGAGAAAGAACCTATCAAGGATTACATACATCAAATGTAATAACAGGGATAAAATTAGGAATAATTTTATTCATTGTTTCGGAAATTTTTTTCTTTTTATCTTTTTTTTGAGCTTTTTTTCATAGATCCCTCTCACCTTCAATTGAAATTGGAAGAATATGACCTCCAAAAAATATTACACCATTTAACCCTTATGATATTCCTTTATTAAATACAATTATTTTAGTTTCTTCAGGGGCTACAATTACATGAGCCCATCATAGATTAATAAATAATATAAAAAAAGAAACACTAAAAAGAATATTATTAACAATCATTCTAGGTATTACTTTCTCAATACTACAATGATATGAATATTTAGAAGCACCATTTACAATAGCAGATTCAGTATATGGATCAACTTTTTTTATTGCTACAGGATTCCATGGAATTCATGTCCTAATTGGTACAACATTTATTACAATTAACTTATTTCGAGTATACTTAAATCATTATTCTAATTTTTATCACTTTGGGTTTGAAGCAGCCGCATGATACTGACATTTCGTAGATGTAATTTGACTTTTCCTTTATATTTCTATTTACTGATGAAGAACATACTAATATATTTATATAATATAACTTAAGTATAATTGATTTCCAATCAATAAGTCTAACAAAATTTAGTATAAATAATTAAATTAATACTTAATACCTTAATAATAATTATAATAATTACTATTATTATATTAACTATTTCAATAATCTTATCAAAAAAAACATTTTATGAATTAGAAAAAAATTCACCATTTGAATGTGGATTTGATCCAAAAGGATACCCACGTATATCATTTTCTATTCGTTTTTTTCTAATTGCAGTTATTTTTTTAATTTTCGATGTAGAAGTAACATTAATATTACCAATAATTATAACCTTAACAATTTCAAATATAAAAATTTGACTATTTATAGTATCATACTTTATTTTAATTTTATTACTAGGATTATATTATGAATGAAAATTTGGGGCACTAAACTGAATTTAAACCTACAAAGTTGAAATAAAATTTATATTCAGTTTCGGCCTGAAATTATAGTTATTTTTTAATAACTCTACTTTATAGGATAATAGTTAAATATAACATTTGATCTGCATTCAAAAATTATTAATATAAATTAATTTATCTTAAATAATTTATATTAAAATTAATTGAAGCCAAAAAGAGGCTTATTATTGTTAATAATAAAAATGAATAAAAATTCCAATTAAATAGAAATATAAAATAAAAAAGCTTCTAACTTTTTATTAAATGATTAAAATTCATTTATATTTCTAATTTATATAGTTTATAAAAACATTACATTTTCATTGTAAAAATAAATTATTTAATTTTATAAATTAAATGTTTAAAGATTTAAATAAATCATCATATTATCTTCAATAATATACTTTAAATTTTAAGCTATTTAAACATTTATAATATAAAAAAATAATAAAAAAATAAAAAAGCAAATAATAAAAATAAATTTAAAACATTATTAAAATGAAAAATTAATAAATCTATAAATATATAAAAATTTTTTATAAAAATTATAATTATTCTTCTTTTATAAAATTCTAATCAATTTTGGTTAAAATTTAAAGTTAATTCTTTGTTTATAAATATAATTCCTTTTTTTTTGACCAAAAAATTTTTCGTCTCAGAATTGATTCCTATGACGCTTGCCCGACCAATTGGACCCCAAGGAACTCAGAAAACGCAGCGAAAAGAGCGTGGGATCAACAGCAGAGAAATGGCGAAGGAAAAAGCACCTGCTGAAAAATGTCGAAAATTCAGGTTTTCGTTTTTAGGCCGTAACTTTCGATGCGTTGATCGCAGCGTATTGGGACTGTGCCCAATCGATTTTTCTCGCAAAATTACGTCGGAATAGAGCCTGAAAGAATTGATTACAGCACTTTTCAAAATCGCGAAAATTTTCGCCAAAAATACAAAGGGGTTAACCTTCCTTTTTTTTTGACCAAAAAATTTTTCGTCTCAGAATTGATTCCTATGACGCTTGCCCGACCAATTGGACCCCAAGGAACTCAGAAAACGCAGCGAAAAGAGCGTGGGATCAACAGCAGAGAAATGGCGAAGGAAAAAGCACCTGCTGAAAAATGTCGAAAATTCAGGTTTTCGTTTTTAGGCCGTAACTTTCGATGCGTTGATCGCAGCGTATTGGGACTGTGCCCAATCGATTTTTCTCGCAAAATTACGTCGGAATAGAGCCTGAAAGAATTGATTACAGCACTTTTCAAAATCGCGAAAATTTTCGCCAAAAATACAAAGGGGTTAACCTTCCTTTTTTTTGACCAAAAAATTTTTCGTCTCAGAATTGATTCCTATGACGCTTGCCCGACCAATTGGACCCCAAGGAACTCAGAAAACGCAGCGAAAAGAGCGTGGGATCAACAGCAGAGAAATGGCGAAGGAAAAAGCACCTGCTGAAAAATGTCGAAAATTCAGGTTTTCGTTTTTAGGCCGTAACTTTCGATGCGTTGATCGCAGCGTATTGGGACTGTGCCTAATCGATGTTTCTCGCAAAATTACGTCGGAATAGAGCCTGAAAGAATTGATTACAGCACTTTTCAAAATCGCGAAAATTTTCGCCAAAAATACAAAGGGGTTAACCTTCCTTTTTTTTTGACTAAAAAATTTTTCGTCTCAGAATTGATACCTATGACGCTTGCCCGACCAATTGGACCCCAAGGAACTCAGAAAACGCAGCGAAAAGAGCGTGGGATCAACAGCAGAGAAATGGCGAAGGAAAAAGCACCTGCTGAAAAATGTCGAAAATTCAGGTTTTCGTTTTTAGGCCGTAACTTTCGATGCGTTGATCGCAGCGTATTGGGACTGTGCCTAATCGATTTTTCTCGCAAAATTACGTCGGAATAGAGCCTGAAAGAATTGATTACAGCACTTTTCAAAATCGCGAAAATTTTCGCCAAAAATACAAAGGGGTTAACCTTCCTTTTTTTTTGACCAAAAAATTTTTCGTCTCAGAATTGATTCCCATGACGCTTGCCCGACCAATTGGACCCCAAGGAACTCAGAAAACGCAGCGAAAAGAGCGTGGGATCAACAGCAGAGAAATGGCGAAGGAAAAAGCACCTGCTGAAAAATGTCGAAAATTCAGGTTTTCGTTTTTAGGCCGTAACTTTCGATGCGTTGATCGCAGCGTATTGGGACTGTGCCCAATCGATTTTTCTCGCAAAATTACGTCGGAATAGAGCCTGAAAGAATTGATTACAGCACTTTTTAAAATCGCGAAAATTTTCGTTAAAAATACAAAGGGGTTAACCTTCCTTTTTTTTGACTAAAAAATTTTTCGTCTCAGAATTGATTCCTATGACGCTTGCCCGACCAATTGGACCCCAAGGAACTCGGAAAACGCAGCGAAAAGAGCGTGGGATCAACAGCAGAGAAATGGCGAAGGAAAAAGCACCTGCTGAAAAATGTCGAAAATTCAGGTTTTCGTTTTTAGGCCGTAACTTTCGATGCGTTGATCGCAGCGTATTGGGACTGTGCCCAATCGATTTTTCTCGCAAAATTACGTCGGAATAGAGCCTGAAAGAATTGATTACAGCACTTTTCAAAATCGCGAAAATTTTCGCCAAAAATACAAAGGGGTTAACCTTCCTTTTTTTTGACCAAAAAATTTTTCGTCTCAGAATTGATTCCTATGACGCTTGCCCGACCAATTGGACCCCAAGGAACTCAGAAAACGCAGCGAAAAGAGCGTGGGATCAACAGCAGAGAAATGGCGAAGGAAAAAGCACCTGCTGAAAAATGTCGAAAATTCAGGTTTTCGTTTTTAGGCCGTAACTTTCGATGCGTTGATCGCAGCGTATTGGGACTGTGCCTAATCGATTTTTCTCGCAAAATTACGTCGGAATAGAGCCTGAAAGAATTGATTACAGCACTCTTCAAAATCGCGAAAATTTTCGCCAAAAATACAAAGGGGTTAACCTTCCTTTTTTTTTGACTAAAAAATTTTTCGTCTCAGAATTGATTCCTATGACGCTTGCCTGACCAATTGGACCCCAAGGAACTCAGAAAACGCAGCGAAAAGAGCGTGGGATCAACAGCAGAGAAATGGCGAAGGAAAAAGCACCTGCTGAAAAATGTCGAAAATTCAGGTTTTCGTTTTTAGGCCGTAACTTTCGATGCGTTGATCGCATCGTATTGGGACTGTGCCCAATCGATTTTTCTCGCAAAATTACGTCGGAATAGAGCCTGAAAGAATTGATTACAGCACTTTTCAAAATCGCGAAAATTTTCGCCAAAAATACAAAGGGGTTAACCTTCCTTTTTTTTGACCAAAAAATTTTTCGTCTCAGAATTGATTCCTATGACGCTTGCCCGACCAATTGGACCCCAAGGAACTCAGAAAACGCAGCGAAAAGAGCGTGGGATCAACAGCAGAGAAATGGCGAAGGAAAAAGCACCTGCTGAAAAATGTCGAAAATTCAGGTTTTCGTTTTTAGGCCGTAACTTTCGATGCGTTGATCGCAGCGTATTGGGACTGTGCCCAATCGATTTTTCTCGCAAAATTACGTCGGAATAGAGCCTGAAAGAATTGATTACAGCACTTTTCAAAATCGCGAAAATTTTCGCCAAAAATACAAAGGGGTTAACCTTCCTTTTTTTTGACCAAAAAATTTTTCGTCTCAGAATTGATTCCTATGACGCTTGCCCGACCAATTGGACCCCAAGGAACTCAGAAAACGCAGCGAAAAGAGCGTGGGATCAACAGCAGAGAAATGGCGAAGGAAAAAGCACCTGCTGAAAAATGTCGAAAATTCAGGTTTTCGTTTTTAGGCCGTAACTTTCGATGCGTTGATCGCAGCGTATTGGGACTGTGCCCAATCGATTTTTCTCGCAAAATTACGTCGGAATAGAGCCTGAAAGAATTGATTACAGCACTTTTCAAAATCGCGAAAATTTTCGCCAAAAATACAAAGGGGTTAACCTTCCTTTTTTCTGACCAAAAAATTTTTCGTCTCAGAATTGATTCCTATGACGCTTGCCCGACCAATTGGACCCCAAGGAACTCAGAAAACGCAGCGAAAAGAGCGTGGGATCAACAGCAGAGAAATGGCGAAGGAAAAAGCACCTGCTGAAAAATGTCGAAAATTCAGGTTTTCGTTTTTAGGCCGTAACTTTCGATGCGTTGATCGCATCGTATTGGGACTGTGCCCAATCGATTTTTCTCGCAAAATTACGTCGGAATAGAGCCTGAAAGAATTGATTACAGCACTTTTCAAAATCGCGAAAATTTTCGCCAAAAATACAAAGGGGTTAACCTTCCTTTTTTTTGACCAAAAAATTTTTCGTCTCAGAATTGATTCCTATGACGCTTGCCCGACCAATTGGACCCCAAGGAACTCAGAAAACGCAGCGAAAAGAGCGTGGGATCAACAGCAGAGAAATGGCGAAGGAAAAAGCACCTGCTGAAAAATGTCGAAAATTCAGGTTTTCGTTTTTAGGCCGTAACTTTCGATGCGTTGATCGCAGCGTATTGGGACTGTGCCCAATCGATTTTTCTCGCAAAATTACGTCGGAATAGAGCCTGAAAGAATTGATTACAGCACTTTTCAAAATCGCGAAAATTTTCGCCAAAAATACAAAGGGGTTAACCTTCCTTTTTTTTGACCAAAAAATTTTTCGTCTCAGAATTGATTCCTATGACGCTTGCCCGACCAATTGGACCCCAAGGAACTCAGAAAACGCAGCGAAAAGAGCGTGGGATCAACAGCAGAGAAATGGCGAAGGAAAAAGCACCTGCTGAAAAATGTCGAAAATTCAGGTTTTCGTTTTTAGGCCGTAACTTTCGATGCGTTGATCGCAGCGTATTGGGACTACACCCAATCGATTTCTCTCGCAAAATCACGTCGGAATAGCGCATGAAAGGATTCATTCCGACACTTTTCAGAATTGGCAAAATTTTCGCAAATAATGCAAAGGGGTTCAATGGTGTAATGGTTTATTTTACATCTTTTTCATGGCAATGTTGGAAAACATTATTGCAACATTCAAAATAAACAAAGTCTCAATTCCTTAACCTTAGCCTAGTTCTCTATTACTATTTAAGAGCTAGGGATAAAAAATTAGAACAGAGAATAGAAAAGAGAAAGACGGCGACGACAATGTCAGAAAAAAAGTGAAAAAGAAAAGAAAGACAAGAAAGCAGAATAAAGCCGAAAGCAGAAGTGGAGAAGACTGATTGACGAGTCACCATCAAGAGCGGGTCTCTTCCGTCCGGAAGAGATGCTGAAATAGATCGCGTCTAAAAACAGCAAGCTTCGAGACAGACCTGAGTTTGGTAGGTAGAGAGTTCCAGTGTCGAGCGCCCCTGACCGTCAGGGAGTGACGAAAAGCTTCAGAATGCCTAAGGGGCAGCACAAGTTCACCTGGATTTCGCAACGTGGAGGTGGAAGCTGCAGGTGCACGAAGCGAGAATAATGCGGACAGCCTTAGTTTTTCTGCATTTTTGGAGCTAAAAATTTCTGGTCTCAGATTCGATTTGAACGACCCTTACCTGACTGATTGGTCCCTCAGGAACTTAGAAAACGCAGCAAATAGCGCGTAGGACCAACAGGAGAGAAATGGCGAGCGAAAAAGAACCTGCTGAAAAATGTCAAAAACCCAGGTTCTTGTTTTTTGCTGTAACTTTTTATGTGTTGATCGCAGCGTATTTGGACTGCGCCCAATCGATTTCTCTCGCAAAATTACGTCGGACGAGTTCATGAAAGAATTTTTTCCAGTACTTTCCAGAATCGCGAAAATTTTCACCAAAAATGCAAGGGGGTCCGCCTCACTCTTTCTCATTTCTATTCTCAATAATAATTTTGTGTATCGCCCATAAGCCAGTAAGTACACACATGCTAACTACTGCCTTAAGCATACCATTGCGAAGACTGTGTTACTGGGAAGGTGAATGCAGCCAACATCATGTCGAAATCGGTAACTCTCTGATGTTCTGTAATACGTTCTAATCTCTACGGTTGGAACATCTCAGGGGACGCAAGCGCACGACGATTTCCGGTTGTGACACCAGAGTCTTTATTTTCTCCAGTCATCGAGTCGGATCATCATCAGAAGCTAAGTGAACTGTATTGCGGTGAAAATTTTGAAATTCTTCCAAGTTCCCAATGAAAGTCTGCAACGGAAAAATTTTTTAGAAATCCACCCAGTACAGTACGTCAATCGTAGAATATATACGCATGTATATGGTTAATGGATATGCATTGGTGAAAACGGGTCTGGTCATAGATTGATAAGTCAGTTAACTCTAACAATAAGAGTACGTGGCCAGATTCGCTGTAATGCATTTCCACAAGAAATATGGTCGAAGCAAAGCCTTATTCTAGCATATTTCGCTGTATTCGAGTTGTGCTTATGTATTGCATTAAATTCAATGAGTTATAAATCAGAACATTGACAAAAATTTGTGGGGAACTTTAGTGACTGCATGAGTTATAACGTTTGCCTTTCACATAAGAGGGGGATTTTCATAGCCATCATTCAAATCCGTCAGTACCGTATGAAAGAGTTTCTTCTTTTATTATTGCACTATTTTTCTTCTGATCCTGATTAGGATTAAAATACAATTACGTATTTAACGATTGGTCTTCTATTCATTGTAACAATAGAATATCACTGAAACAGGAATTATTCACTTCTATATAATTCGAAACTCTTCCCAAAAGATAGAAAATATGTGTCTTTATGTGGACATAACGGTGTATTTGTCATGCATTTTATACAAGAAATGTGATGGGTTCGGAACGCTCAAAGTAGTATCGCTTTTCGACATTAATGCCTGGCTATGGGAAAGTGTGGGTAGTAAAAATGTTAGCGCGACACCCGACACGTCATTAGACAATCATCAGAAGCAAGAGTACTTAAAGATACTCCAACCCCAGCCGCAAGTCACGCAAGTTATTTAATGACAGTGTGCAATATTTAATATGTTACTTTTTCATGCTGTTCCAGTCACCTCAGGTGGATCGGGCCGGAGAAAGCATATAGATGGTGCCTCAGGTAGAGCTAAGCCATCTACAAAATTGAAAATAAAATATGCATCTGAAGCGTCTGTTTCGTTACATTACACGGCGATATATTTCTCTCCGTTATATGCATACAAGTACATCAACCTTTCCATACGGGTCTGTGGCTTGTGCAGAACCGTGACAAAGTATTTTCATGCCACGAACGAAGGAAAAAGTTGTTTACCCGTCCTTCTTTCTACAGCGATCAAGCTAATGTCGCATTCCGGCAAAAGGCAATCATCTTATCTGTAATATACACATATAATAAGCTAGATTAAAGAGTTTATAAGGCAATGATTGCACAACCAAAATCCAAGATGAATAACTACGAAAAATTTTTCACTTTACAAATCACTTTGAAAAGATAGTCGAACCCGTCGAACTTCTTCGCATGGAATTTGGCCGAATTTTAATAATGTTACAATTAATTCTTTGATGCACTATATGATGATTTTGCGATAAAAATCAATAGCGCGCAGTGCGAATACGCTGCGATTTACGAATCGAGAGTTACAGCAGAAAAACAAGGGATTTTTTTTGGTATTTTTTCGGTTGTTGATCTTTTGCTGTTTCAAGCGTCTATTTTGCCATTTTGGGGGTGAGATTTTTGGTGAAAGATCGCTATACACGTAAAGTTCACCCCATGAACTCGGATCAAAAGTTACGACCTAAATACATAAAATTTGCAACAGGTTCTCAAAAAGGTGAAGACGAGGAATTCCGAACTCACCGCTTGAAGTTTCAGTTTATTCAATACGCTTTGATTGATAGACAAGTGTTCGAGTGTCAGTGTGTAGTAATTCACCTGATTGACATGTAGAATTGAAGTAAGAGACGCAAAGATTTTTGATTACACATTACATAAGAAATCAAATTATTATGTAGCAATTACTAAGCAGTATACATATATTGTGTTGAGCAAAATATGAGAATTGGAATGTGAAAAAGATCTTATCATGGTTGAAGAATATAGTGTAGTATTCCGCGTGCGTACCAGTACTCCTCGCCTCTGCAGGAAGCAATGTATGATGTTTATTATTAACTTATCTACATTTTATGTAACCTGTGTGACAAATAAAGAATCGAATTGAACGCAAGATTTTTTTTTAATTCCTCAACTGGTGATCGTTTGCTGTTCAATATCTTGTTTTTGGACTTATGAGGATCCGATAATTCTAGCAAAAATCATAAAAGTCGATTGAAACACTAAAGATTATTTGGTAAAAAAAAATTAGGCTAACCCCTTTGTAGTTTTGGCGAAAATTTTTGCGATTTTCAAAAGTGCTGGAATAAATTCTTTGGTGGACTATATCGACTTAATTTTGCGAGAGAAATCGATTGGGCACAGCTTTGATTTTGATTTTTGATTACCGCAATCATCGCTTCAAAATTTACAGCTCAAAAACCAGACAATTCCGTTCTGATGATCCACCGACGGTCTCTTCGTTATGTTTCTAAATTATTGAGGGTGAATTTAGTTATCATATCAATATTTATCACGATCAATCACGACATAACTTCACATGGCAGACATTTTTTAAGTGTGCTATTCATATTATACAAATCCAGAGTAAGACCCTTTTCCCTCTACTGCCACTAATCAAAAATTGTCTGTGATCCATTGTCCAGCTATCATTGTACAAATTTCTTCACCCATCCATTTTTCATTCTCACTCTGTTTAGATTTTAATCGATTCACCCTCAAATTGCATCACCAGATCAGTAGTTCACACTTATTACAGGTGTGACTACATGCGGTTCGAAATTCAATTGCTGATAACGCCTAATAAGGTCGGTAATCGCAGACAATTCTCATTTTCTCATCATTATGTTTTTCTTCGTTTTCGACGCTACAGTATTCCAGTTACATGTGACAATTGTAGAACAGATACTCAGGACATTCATCCACGTCACTGAATCCCTGTCAAGTTACATTGTTTCATACTTCTGACCCATTCAAATCGGCGATACCTACATGTAGGAAAAACGTGAAACAACTCACGCACCCATTTGTACACTAGTTATCATCATTTATAATGCAGACTTCAGCCTATGCACACCTTTACCTTACGTCGTATAACATGTTTAGCTGGATTGTTCATTGAATACTGCACTAACTTTAGTACGTAGCCATACAACCACTGGCTGAAACTTCAGACTGAGTTCACTGTAGTGGGTTTCAGCCTTACGGTTCACCTTTCGTTCATCGTTATATTAATATAACTGCGCGATATATCAGTCACTGAAGATCGTAAATTGCTGCGAGAAAATGGCGAGAACAGCCGCTCTGAAAGTAAACACCAAGATGCTAAAAGTACTTTTCTCCATCTTGCACAGAATTCGAAACTGAAGGGCAATACAGTTTTTACTTTGGCATAATTTCTGAATATCGAACGAATTTTACGAGCTGAATTCTCAGCTTTAGATCATTTGCGGGAGATAAAGTCTCAACAGTTTAACATTCTACGGAAATCAATTTTTCGCTAGTAGGGAATTTATTCATCAAATATGTTTATCCGTCACTAATCTAACGCAGTTTTTAACTGACCTTTCGTTTTGATCGATACATCACGACAGGTTTGCTTCCAATGTTTCATTCCTGTAAATTCATTTTGATATCTGTGGACAAATTTTTAACATATTTTCGCTGATTTAAAAGAAAAAAATTACCCGACCTGCAGGGTAAATTTGCGTAATTTTTATAAAAATCAGTAACCCCACAAATACGGTATATAAAACATTGTTTGGCAAAAAGAAGAAACCGAAACGTTTTCAGATGTAGATCGAGGAACGGGATACCCATCTGTTTACTGAACCAAATCTTTTGTCAAATACGGTGGAACTACAGGGTACTTGTTTTAATATGCATCTATGTATACGCAGCAGTAAAAATAGGTGGATATATAGGAGTGCCCGACTCACTTTTATAGTTTGAATTCGAACTAGAGCGTAAGACTCTAGTATCCACGTGGCTATAAGTAGACGACGTAAGAACATACGTATGCCGTTTACTTATTCATCCACATTGTTTAAGTACGCGATATACGGAACTTTTGCGAGACCTACCCGTACAGTTTTGCAACCTACGAGTCACTTTATTTCACGATTTTCTCGCAGCATTGTTACCCGACGCTTTTTGAATACAAATTATTACGTTTTCTCAACCAGATCTCGGAGACCTTTATATCCACGCTGATCATTACTATTAATGACGACGCGATGTACCCGGCGCGTTCGTAATGCCCTTATGAATAAGTTGAAAACGTCGGAGGCTGCCGATTCACCTTCTGCCCCTTTGCTATTATGCGTCACGCAAAATACTACACTATAAATTCATCATATTCTCATCGTTTATTCATCGCTCAAATTGTAGTTCCTCGGTACGCTTTTTCCGCTCTTCACAGTGTCTAGTTTTTCAATTATTCAAGTGAACCGTATTCGTGGTAGAAGGACAAAATTGTCCCGATGTTTCGCTTGTTTTTCTCTCATTGGTTGACACCATTGTAATCCGTCAAAGTACGAACTACGATATCACATTCAAACTACGACGCTTTCCGCCTGAAGGATAGGCGTCAACAAGAACGTCGGTGTACGTTGGGTTGTCTGTCTACAGGCGTAATAGGATCCTGAATCTTTTAAGGGACAACACCACTGTGACCCCCTGTTTTTGTTGCCGTTTTTCAAGAATTTTTTTTTGTGGGAAAAAAAGAGATATTTCCAAAATTTTTTTTTGTTTTGTTCGTTGTTTATTAAAGATACATAACAAATTTTTTAAAAATTTTCACGCCCTATGGTGGCGCTGGGGAAGCTCCCGCGTCAGGTGCCGTTGCTTCTGCAGTGATTCGCGGCACGCAGCAGAACTGTCTTCAAAGTCGATCTGAAAAAAAATACCGAGTGTTTTCGTTAATAATATGATATTTTGAAGAGAAGTACATAGGGATTTGAAAAAATATTGATTTTTAAAAAATTGGGACGCTTTCGAAATTTAAAGTCGATTTTCGAGCAAAATTTCTCGTCGAAAAAAGCCTATAATTTATTTATCTATTGAGATATCGAAAAAATCCTATGTACTTCTTTAGATAATCTAGTTTTATTGATGCAGTCCAAATTTGAAGTCGATCGGATAAGAATTGCTCGAGTTCTACTGCGTGCCGCACTCAAAAAAGTGGTTTTGAGAAAAACGCGTTCAAAGTTTGAAGTTCGTTTTTATGCGATAAATTGAAAAAAAAAAATTTCTTACCTAGTCAGCGATTCCGGCACCATATAGCTGGCCTTCAAGAAGCAAATCACGGTCTCCAGCAACTTTTCTCGAACTTGTAGAGGCTCTCCTTGCCTCTTTTGCAGCATCCGTGAGCGAGAGCTCCGCCTGCTCGATCGTCACGGAGCGCTGCACCGCTCCACAAAATATTCAATATCTCCGAAAATAATTATTTTTTCGACCTGCAACCAACGGCATTCGATTCCTAAATGTATTCTAGATTTTCTTAGATGGTTTTAAAAAAATCGATTTTTTGAAGCTGTCACAGTGGTGTTGTCCCTTAAGTCTTACGAAGAATCTGTGGATTCATTTTTATGAATTGGTCGAAATATCATTCCATTATGACAACAGGGTTGTGGCGAGGTAATTCAATTTGTCTCTGGTATGTAAATTGTACCGACGCGAAAATTCCTTCATGACATCTCACGGTTATTTAGCACATGGTATATGATATATGCACACATGTATGCGGTATTCCGCTGCACGAGAGAGGTAATAAAAGTATCACAAAAATACGTCCATCACTGTACGAGTTTTTCGCTAATAGTTAAATCCCTGTGCGGCTTTGACCGCAGCTGCACTACTGCTGCTCTACCAACTATACACATCGAGTAACGAAACCAACGAAATTGTTTGCACATATGCATATTTCATCCCGGTCCGCGTTCTGCCTTCGACGGGGTTTTGCCTGTCAGCTGATGTAACGAGTCGAAGAGTTTTCATTATTCAAACTCGTCAGAATTAATTGACAAATTCAACGTAGGCGGACAAATCAATTCATATTTTTTATGCACTTTTTCGCAAAAGCGTACAAGCGAAAATACGGATTGGAATTTTTGTAACTTTAAAGCGAACAAGGCATCTTGGATTGTCCTGAAATCTACGAAAAAAGCAAATCACGCTGGCATCGAAAATTTAGACTTTTTTCAGGATTTCCGTCCGAAGAAACTTTGTTTCCATCTGCATAAGCATCACATTTATGGGTAAAAAATTGACGTTATACATCTCGCGAGGTGGCCGTGGGATGAATCTAGATTACACGTGGAACGCGGGAACGCGATTGCCGCACTACAGTGCAGCTTTGGCCGCTCGAGGGTCAATTTGACAAATTGCGGATCGCTTGCATTTAAAAGGAGATGACCATTTGATTTCGGAATTTGCACAAAACAGGTAAACCACCGACACACCTACGTACATACGATGACAGAACTCTGCAGTGCAGATATAAAATTAGACACGACATCGCTGTACATCATATACTATACCTCATAGGTGTGTACGTACATACCAATTTTTTACGACAAGGGATAAAAATCACGGATGAAGTTATACCCGCATCACAATTCGTATAAAACATAAAACCGATGTACTGTGGAAGAAGGCAGATGCTGGTGTATCTAAGGTTAAATAATAGATGAAGGAGGGATCGCACGGGCCGTTACAGCCGTATGAGCCAGCATGTAGCCGGCCAGGCCGCGGGGAGAGAGTTTGTATTCCGCATTTTTATGCGGGATTTTATGTTAGCAAGCATTTGTTTGCCGGAGATATATTTTATAGGCTGCATTCTCGTAATCCTCCCCCGTTCTGAGTTTCGGAATAGTTTTTCCACCCCACCTTACTCATCCCCCCCCCCCCAAGCTTCCCGCAACGCCGCGATGGCCTACTATCTCTCCTATTCTTCCCAATGCCTTGATCCCGATGGGAGAAGAATCCTGATAGCTATTTTATAAGACCCACTTTCAGAGCGGCACGGATAAGCTGTCATCTCTTATCATCCCTGCGCCTTTCGGCTATGCCTGTACATCCCATACATACCTTCGTACATCGATATGTTTTACCCCAAAGACCGTAACTTCGTCGCATGCCTACCAGGATCGTGTCTCCCTCTTATCTGGCTCATGTTATCATCTCACATTCTCCGAGCCTTAAACGTAGGAGCGAAGCTTCCGGGCCTTGAAGTATCGGAAGCCAACTTTTCCGCTTCTATTGCACCGCTGCAAATGCTTATTATCCACTTTGCGCTGTTGCGGTATTCTGCGCGACGATCGAAAATTTGATTCAGCGGTTTGCGCCGATCTGAAAACCGTAACGGAACGTCGGGGAATTTTAATGAAAATATGGAAACCGGATGATGCTACTGCAGATTTTTTTCTATTTTTCAACAGTGGCTCAAACACGGTTCATTCGTGCAGATCGTTTCGTACTTCGCTATGATTTCCGATACCATAGAATTCGAAGAATAATTACACAACTTCTTTATCGGCCCTAAACGTTATGTGCAAAGAACATTAGTTTACGGTCGAGAAGACCTTGGAAACGTCGAGAATTTTAGAAAATGAGAATTCGAAACGAGCTTGTCTTTGTCAAAGCTTCCGTGTCGCTCCTTTTCACCACTACGAACCCCTGAACGGTTGTTGTCAGTTGAACATATGCTCTCTCGATAAATTTGCGAAGACATACAACCTTTGCGTATATAAATTTAAGCATCGTTTGTTGGTTTCTTACATTTTGCAGGGCGTTCCTTCTCTTTAGAGTTGTGAAAAATAAAACTGAATATATAGGGTAGCCCTTTGATGCTCGAGGCGTTACAGACGGAAATACGTGATGTTAATCATGCGTGTTGACATTATCAGGCGTTAAAAAAAATGTCCAAGAATAATATTTACTTCATTAAAAAAAAAAACATCTGGAAAGAAAATAAACGATGCAAAAACAAGTCAACTTATTTTCCAGTCATCTTGCAAACCTCGATATCTCCTCGAGCCTGAAAGAGATGCCAGGGTTAAAGAGTTGAGCAGCTCCGATTTTTCCGCTTCTTATCGTCGCTGTCTCTTTCTCAGAACAGAATTACCCTCGACGCGTTTGCAAAGCCACTGAAAAGGCGGACGATATTTCCGAAGGTAAGAAGCGGAGCGTTTGAAAATCGAACTTCTCAAAGAGAATAAGCGCTGGCATGAAGCGAAAGAACTTCCGCGGAAAGTTATATAATCCTCTCAGCTGCAGGTCTGGGGTTTGGTGCAGGGTATGACGGTGGTCGTGATGACAACTATGGGCGTCGGGATGTCGACGCCGGTTCGTCGCAACGGCAGCAAATGCTTTCCGTGTGTAGTCATTCGCACTGCATGTACCCACTTTGGTATAAACTTAGAGGACTGGGCGAAATTCTCAATTGTTACAATGCGCTGCAAGTGTGGGATACGGTACAACGTCGTACAATGGCTGCGCGGTAATAATACGAAACTTTTTTTCTAAAAAGAATAGAAAGCGACGCCCGTGTTCTTTCATAATCGAATTTGCGAAAAGTATATTTCGTTTGTAGATCAAACCTCTGTCTAGGGGATATAATTCAAACCGAACCTCAATTGTGGATACTGTAATATTATGCAACGTTTCGGCGTTGCATGCTTGCTCCTGTTACAGCATCAATTATTCTCCATTATTCCGCACTTTGCAAAACGTGTAACAATCGGTACATGTACGCACTGAAATTTTCCGGATCCACGAAAGCTGATTCAGGATCGGCGAATCCATCCGTGACCGTCGATAAATTTAGCTGGAATATGGATGGCCACATTTGTTTTGAGCACACGCGGTGCTAGAGGTGAAATCTAAAATATCTCGCGTTCGTGATTCCGCCAACAATTGACCGGTCGTTATCTGGGAGAAATGAAGTGTGCAGCGTAATCAGACGGCCGGGAACTGCAGTCTGTTGTCCATCCGCAATACGTTTCAGCGAAGACCTTGTTCCGAGGCAACAATTCGCGAGAACTCCCGGCCCTTCATTAAGCCCGGGTTCCAAGTTCACCGTTATCGATCATCGTGAAGGGAACGAATAAATCGCGGTATCTGCAAAGTGTCTGTTGAGACGGTTGTTACCGGGGGAGGAAAAAAGAATTAAGGAAAGCCGGAGCAGCTACAATCCGACAAATCGTAAATGTGAAACTGGCGTATTGGCGTGAGCGCTGGGCTGTTATAAGGTGAAGGTGGGTTTAAAAGTGTCGAGATTCCGGGGCGAAATTCAAACCGGTGAGGACAGCCAGAGCGGAATAAAGTATGAACTGCTTTTAACGGCTTCCCGAAGAATGGAGGCCACGAAGTGTGGAGTCTGCCGGGCTGCAGAGAGCAGACAAAGACGGACAGACTTTGGTGTCTCCGGACTCCAAGTTCGAGGCGAAAAGAATTGGAGCTGCGATATATAGACGGGAAACTCGGCAGCGATTACGACTAGGTAGGACTGCATGCAGGGCTCAGCGCAGCGAAAGACTCGCTGCGAAAAATGCACTTTCATAAAAATTTCATTCGCTGTTACGTAGTTGTTTGGGATTGCAACCGCCGATATTGAATTGGCCGTTACGTCCGGCACAAAGGATGCCATCCACCGGCTGGAAAGGCACTTGTATTTTATCCTTCCTTCGATCAGTGCCCGCAGAGTCGTCTATCCGTGGTCTAGGAAGTGCTTCGCGTGAATAGCAAGTTTTACGCGCCGACGTGGAGTCGTCTTTAAGAAGCTGGTTCAACGTTCGATTGAATTACGGAGATTCTCAATTTTCGACACATACTTCCGAGGGATCTTCGTACCCATAAATATGACGGTGATAATAATGGGGTATAAAATACTCACAGGACACTGCGGATGCAAGGAAAAAGCTCGTGAGCTACAGAAATAAAGCGGCATCAATGTGCCAAACGTATGGACATTTGGCGCGCGATAAGGTTCTAGTGTCGGTTCAGAAATGTTTATTATACCGCCGAGTCACCCCGGGTTTGTCAGAAAGCGTCTTACGTGCGCCAGTGGAGGCGTTTGAATCCTTTTGACGATACGCTACGGCAGACATTGCGAATACATATGGGGCATTCTGCGCCTCCTCCTTTTGGACCTACGAAAATTGTTCTTTCACGTGATACGTACTTTGAGAGAAGAAAGCAAAGAGAAAATTTTCATCAACTCGGAGGGTGTTCTTTTTCCGAAAAAACGGTAGAGGAGCGAAGTACGGTCCGAAAATATTACCGCAATTTTGAAACCTGAGCTGCGTTTTCTTTTGTGGAAGCGTTCTTGCCGCTGCTCCTCTTGTGCTCGATGTTCGATGGCGAAGAAAAAAGAATAAATAAAAATGGCGTGACTGGAGGAGCGAGATAATCGTAGTTGAAGCGTATATCATCATACCCATTGTCAGTAATATTATTTCGTTATTATTTTAATGGATTTGGCTCTCACCCAACGTTAATCCACCGCGCCTTCGCGATATGCGGACAATGCACGAGAAAGTTTCTAGGTCAACGGAAGCCGGAGATAAAACCTGCATAATACGTACCAGCTATGAACCTTCGCTGGGGGTAATTTTCACTATTTTAAACGATCCAAAAGCCTCGACATATTTCACACCGAGACAGACGTATATGCAACTCGATCTGCGGTCGACATATTTCTTCACGACTCACCGACGCCGATATCGGTGGTCGCGTATTTATCGAGTGCCAACTTCCGGAAGTGTCGTTATGTCGCCTGAATCGCGCTATCAAAAGTTGAATAAAAATAACAAATTCGAAAATTTCTATCCCCCATTTTATTTTCTACGTCCTATAGATACGTAAAACATGTTTCCTTAACTGAATATGGTCCGAGCGCTTGTTCGCCCTAAGGAACTCAATTTTCAAGGAGCCGTATTAAATTTGGCCAAATTGTGACTCTGAGATATCCAGTAGAGGGAGCCAAGAGATATCATTTACTTGTAAAACAGATGCAAAGTATTATTAGCAGCCCTTTCAGGAATGGGATAAAATTCCCTCCGCTATTCTGCGTCGCTTCGTTGCAAAGACAAGTTACGTTTCTATGTAATCCCTCTCAAAGAATTGAACGTCAGACGGTTCGTGCAATTTTCGCATCAGAAGACACTGCTTGGTAAGATAATAAAATGATGCAAGCTTATTGTTAGCGAGTAAGTCGAACGGAAGATTTATTCTTCGTTTCAAACGATTCGCTGAATTTTATTTTACAGTTAAATTGGCAAGTTAAAAAAAAATATATATACCTACTCACGACGCCGTGTGAATTTAATTCGAAAACTTTTGTGAACCTTACGAGAGATCAAGGTTTCTCACCGCATGGCGCACTTTCCGCAGATTGATACGTACATGGAACGCCTGAATACGTAAGACGCAACGCGATACCCTGCAGAGGTGAAATTTTCCATGTCAGAGAAGTGCCGTAAAAGAAAGGTCTTGCGATTTTTAATTCCAACGCCAGGTCGTTGCGTTACCGTTCTCTCTTATTTATTATTTCGTTTTATTAGACGCGTTGCTATACACAGGCGTTCGCTATTTCCCGGGTAATTTACCCCACCCCTTCCCTTTCTTCGCCCCGCCGTTTCCTTATGCTTTCTTCGTACTACAGCGAAGCTATTTAAAGAGAAAGCTATTTTTTAACGACAATCATGAAATAGTCTAGCAGGAATTTCCCTGTTTCATATTTTCCACGAGAAATTCCCCGCGTTGTAATCTCATCGTTGTAATATGTATGGCGTAAAATTTCTTACCTTTGAAACGTTTCAGGTATTCCACAGTGTCTCAACCGACTATTTACTATCACAATGCTATCAAATTCTTATTACAAAGTTGATTAAATCTCGTGAAACGAAGCCGAGCTAACTAAGTTGAGAACGATACCGCTGTCACCTCACCGCCGGTCTATTAATCCATAAACGAATGACTCGATCAACGCTACTGACCTTCCATCATCGTCGCTACTCCAGTAGCCGCTGTCGGCGTTGATTCGATTACACGAAAATTACTCTCGCGCCGATATTCGGAACAGCGTTTCGAAGCTCTTGGCACGGTGGTCAGCGATCGTTTCTTTGCTCAACGATTCAATTAGAAACCGGTGACAAATTATATTCATTTTCCCTGCCATCAACGCTAATGGGCAACCGCACGGTCCTGAACTGGCCGAGCCACATCTGGTGCAACATACGGAATGATTGCTGCCACGGCGGGCCTATACTGTTCTCCAAAATGAATGGCATTAAATTTAACAATGTCAATTTACCGAGGCGGTTACACCGACCGGCGCCCTGAGCTAACGCAGCGATGTTCGATCGCACCTTGACCCAAATACCTGTAACGCCACATTTTTCTCGATGATTGGTAACCAGGCTTGCAGACTGCGTAGCTGCACCTTGTATTTGTGTTATTCGTCGATTTCAACCCGCGGAAAGAATCCTTTGGCGAAAACCGGGCAGGTCTGATCCTGGTCTGCGGATGAAAGCGGAATTCTCGAAGCGCTCGGAGGTGAGCCGTGACCTGTTATAACTATGCGCATCGTGCATAGAAATGGCCTTAAATTAACTCGGAACATTGCGAGGAGCCGGGGGCGTGACGCGTAGGTAGGTGTAACGTTATATTACACGCGTGTAGGGACGAATTTACGGTCCAGGTATCATTCGACGCCGAGGCCGTGACGCGATGCATAATATATGTATACCGAACTCCGGCGGGACCGACGCTTATTGTTAGGCTGCGCGGCGTAATTGATTGTAGCCCGGCAGAGCCCGGGTTCAATTGTGTCAATTACACGTCTTTGCACGCCTCGCACGACACGCGCGTGCGCCGAGACTCGCCGCGGCGCAAGATGATAATTTCAGTCTGCCTGCAACGCGTATAACAAATTTATTCAAAGACCCGTCGCCGTAATGAAAGCGAAAAAAGCTCGTCAACCCTGAACGGGGTCGGAAGGGCTTCGGGCGAAGGGGTTGGACCGTCACAAAACAAGCCTCAATTTTACCTGACAAGATCACCTCGGCACGAGGCTGGCTGTGCGGGTCATCCGTAGGTGTGCTGCAGGTTTAACGCTGCGTTTGCTACATTCTATACCACCCCACGCAATTTCCCTGCCCGAACGTGATGCGACGAACTTTACCCAAAGTAAGCTAAGCTCGAAGCCACGAGCTTAAAGCTTAGCCGAACTAGATCCCCGCTAGAAACGACCGACTAACCGGATTTACGTCCTTCCCATTTTTACACACACACACACACGCGCGCGCGCGCGATGCAGAGGCACTTGTACCATGTTCGCTACCTGTTCCGTCCTCTTGGCCCGCAACGTCGCCTCCCGATCCTCTCAAAGGAGAACGTTGTATTTTCAACGCAATTCCAAAGAATCCGCTACAGCGGTTCAAGTGGCCTTTTCATTCAGAGCTTTGTGTACGAAGAATCGAATCCGTAACATCGACGTGCCCCTCAACCTTCTTCCTCCTCTCGTAACCGGGGTTGGAAATTTCTGACGGAATTCTGATTTGCCCCGGTGAGTTTTGCGCCCTGACACAATGCGCGGGGGTCGAGTTGGCAGGTCGCTTCATCATTGTTTGACTCCACGAGGTGTGAAAACATCGGTGGTGCTCCGGTTACGCCGCAGCTTCCAAACTACAGGTGCAGACCTCGTACCCGCGGAAGTCACCGGGAACGAGGAGGAGGTTGTATTGTTTCGAACCGCCAACCCGTGGCCCTGTAACTCGACGGTTTCTGCGCTGCTTTCTGCTCGCCTTGTCTCGTTCGGAGGTCCACCCCTTCCGCACAATGCTCCTTCCCGGCGCCGCGACGCGTCCCTTCTTTGAGCGCTCGCTCTCCGTTATCACCGCAACTCGTTGCTCCGCTGACGTCCCGAACTTTAAACAAATCTTTCGCCACTCCCGGCCCCGTATCTGTGCGTGATAGATGAATTTTGTCTTGTTATTTATGATTTTTTATCATCCTCCCGGAATTAATTCTCGACATTCTGCGCGGAAGAACTTTTCCTCTTTCCTTGCATCCTTTCGGTTGATGATTTATACGCAAAGGTAACCGAGTGACTGTCGCTTATCCTTGCGAGCATCGTTAATCACGAATTGTGCATCGTGTCAAAGTAAATCCTGAAAAATAATTTACACATTTTCTAAAACGTTAAGAAAACTTCGCAACGAGATTAAAAGTGTCTGAATAACCCTCGGAAATTGATTTTTAAACGTCGGAGAAAGTTTCAAGAAAAAATCAGATACTTGTGTGACGAGTAAATTCTTGTAAGGCTGAAAGTTTTTCTCTAAAATCTGCAATTTACGTTCTTGCTTCTTATGGCCATTTCTCTGAAATTTGCAGTAGGAAAATCAATGCGCACCGAAGCCTTCGATATTAAATTGCAAGTTCCCTGAGCAGAAAATCTTCCCTCAAACAGCGCGGACTTTTCGGTTTAATTTCAGTAACGGAATCCTAGCTAACAGATAAACCCGAAGTCGACTCCCAAAAATATGAAAAATTCGTTGTTTCTATAACCTGCGATATGAGGGAAGAAAAGAAAAAGTAACAAAAAAAAAAAAAAACAAAAAAGTAGAAACAAAAATGAGATATCGAGGAAAGTCGTTTCACGCAAGGTTGCCAAATTTTCAAACAATGCCGACGAGTTTCAACTCCGTTCCCGCAGCGTTGCGGAGCAATTAGGTAAATTTTTCCGCGATCGCTTCAGCGGCTTCGGATCCTCGTCCCAGAATGCGCGGGACGCGTGAAAGGGTAATTCGTCTACGCGTTCATCCCCCGTTCATCCCCGCGAACGCGATTCCTGCCCGTCTCATCTCTCGCTCCTGGCGCGCATCCCCCGAGCCCCGTTTCCGCCGAGTTCCTCGCAATAATTACACCTTTGACAATGGGACTCGACGCGCTTTGATAATGCCGTCCGTCCTCCTCTCCCTGACCCGCGACTCGACTCCCGGCTCATCCCGCGTCGTCTCGTCTCTGCGCGACGCGAACGCCTTCGCCTAATCTTCCGAAAGAAATTAATTAAGCACCTCCGCTCTCGCGCCTACCTACTCCACCCTTAACGATCAAACGGAAAGTTGATTGCGCTCGTTATTGTTCGCCATACTCGACACGATCACCTCACGTTATCATTAGCGATGACGTGCTCGTTGTTACGGTATCGTCGCCGCCTTCCTGCCTTTCGCTTATTTCAACTTTAACCCGATCTTTAAAATATCAATCTGCTATTTTCTGCTCGTGACGTAACGAACCGATCGAGAGAAGCTAATCGCTTTTTGACATCGTAAAAGAAATTACCGCGAAACCCAATTTGTTGCCACGTCATCTGTATATACGGATACTGCGAGGTATATTGACGCTTTTTGCACAAAATCTATTTTGCTTCGTTTCTTTTCGTTCTTATATTGCTTTGTGCTTGAATATTGGTCAAGCGTTTTTTCATTCCCTTCCATTTTTATCGCGGAGTAGTAAAAAAAACTTTTACATTTTGTACCTCTGTTTTATGGTGCGGGTATATTTCAATAATAAAATTTTCAACGACCATCGATGCGCGCGTAGAGGGCTCTAAAAACGCGCTTAAAATCCAAAAATAAAATTCTCTTCTAGTATTATATATTACTGCACAAGGCGTCGAACACTTCGCGGACGAAGCTGCAAAACTCTGCGTACTGTTTCAATCTGACATTACAACTGCAACCGCTCGTTGTTATAGATTTAGAAAACAAAACTGATCTCGCCATCGTCGACGGAATCAGAGAAAAATTTCCTACTTTAACAATATTTTCCCTTATGTTTTTTCCCCGATTAAAAATCATGGAAAATATTCGGTACCGAATGCGCGTGGCTGAGGGCTTCTGCATTTGGCGTAAATATAATTTTTAAATTCAGTTTGTCCCCTACTTGTATGCGTTTCTCGGGGCGTGTAGCAAGTAAATATTTTCCGGGACTGCATGCAAGCGACGGGCTGCGTACATCTCCGATTCCGCGCTGTTTTCGTTCAGCTTTTATTGCTGTCTGGGTAAAACGACAGGTTTGACCGGCTCGGGACGTGAATTATTAGCGCTGCTCCGAAAATAATTAACCGCAATTTATCAATTTCTGCTCGTATAACCGCGTCCCGCTCGAAAATCAAATCGAAATCAGAATCGAAATTTTTTCAGCGAATCACTCGTCAGTTACGGACACTTCGCGGTCTCGTCTACTTACCCGATACATTCGATAATCTCGTATCGGGCCTGAGCTCAGCACCCTACGAAGGGTAAAAGACAGCCGGAAGGTCGTTAGTTCACGGGATAGGTGTATTTATGAGTTATGGCCGACACTTATACGGCTTACTTTATCGGTTAGTTAAACCCTGCTTTGCGCGAAGGTTCGATGCACTGGCTTCGACTTTTTCTCCGTATAGCAGTAGGTACCTCTACCATTCGCGGAAAAGTAAATATGATGAAAAGCTGCTCGAATCTACTTCCGATGTTCGAATAGTATAAATATTTTTCCACTTCAATTTAGAGAGAATAGAAAATTATCTGATCAGCAAAAGTGTCGGGCCGCGGCGATATCGGCCTTTTCTCGATTCCTTGCAGTATTGACAACGTACGGAGCTAGGATGGCTTACGGGAGATGCGAAAATGAAAGGCGTCTCTCTCGTTCTCAGGAGTTTCATAACGCGCGGCGCAATACTTGAGCGTAGAATTTCGAGGGCATTACTTCGATACATCTGAGGGACGCGGACGGTCCTCTCTGATCCCTCGGATGCTTCCCCGATTTTCTCTGGCAATAAAGTACAGTTGACCGCACCGGGTCTTAACTTCAATACCCAACATGATTACATCCGGAGCGCTTCGGCCGAATCAGCCAACTGTACCCATCGCCCTTTATTATTTCATAAAACAACATCTCTCTCTCTCTCTCTCTCTCTCTCTCTCTCTCTCTCTCTCTCTCTCTCTCTCTCTCTCTCTCTCTCTCTCTCTCTCTCTCTCTCTCTCTCTCTCTCTCTCTCTCTCTCTCTCTCTCTCTCTCTCTCTCTCTCTCTCTCTCTCTCTCTCTCTCTCTCTCTCTCTCGCTTGTGTCCTCTCGAACTTATTGCCTACCTCGATTCGCGAATCATCTTTCGTAAATGTCTTTAGGCTAAAACTTAGGGAATATTTGGCCAGCAATACTGTTTAATTGCTAACTGATATCACCCTTGCCTAATTTAATTTAATATGTTGATACTTGATGCACAACTAATACATATATATATATATGTGTATAAGTATATGCTTTGTAGGATTAGCTTTTAGCTGACTAGTTTTGGTAAGGTTCCTCTGATTAGCGTATTCTATTTAATAAGCGCAGATTTAATTTAAATATTGTTTATATATTGTTATATGTTTATTTTTTATTTTTATTTCATTTTATTTTACTTTATTTTATTTCATTTTATTCTATTTTTATTTTATTTTATTTTGTTTTATTTTATTTATTTTTTTTCTTTCACCGAGAGCTGTACATGGTCAGCGCATTTGTGTTGTCTTTAGGGGGCATATTGCTCCAGGACATTTTTTAATAAACGCTTTTCTCTCTCTCTCTTCCTCTATCTCGGTCTCCACTTTTGTCTCGATTATTATTGCCCAATATTGGCATCAAGATGAATAAACAGTTCCATACTGTCACTGAATTCTATACATTTGCTTTTTGCTTCCTGTAATTTTGTTTCTTTGATACCCGATCGATAATAATATCTGTACACAAGCATGACTTATTAATTTTAAGTCGTTCCGTGTACAAGGGCGTCAAAATTGGTCGAAATTAAAAACAGGTGATTTGTTTGACAGACCAGAATTAGCTAGTCTACGAACTCACGGCACAAATTTGTTTCGAATGCACAGAACGTTGTCAAATGTAATCGTTTTTTGGAATACGCATATGATTGAAAATAATTGAATCTGCAACGTCCAGAATCCAATCAGTTCTCAATTGAGCAAATCTGCCTTGGTTGAGACTCAAATGATCAAAATCTGATGATCAATTTTCGAAAAACTGACTCACAAAAACCTTGTCTTCAATCTGCAGAAATTAAAATGGTTGCGATGATAAATAAAATTCAACGCTAATTCACTTTACGATATGAAAAATGTCGTCCACGTATGCAGGGCAAATATAATTAAAACGAAAATTAAAAAATTAAAACAATCGTTTGCAAAACTGACTACTCGCGTGTACGTACGTGCGTTTTATGTGGCCCGTAACAATTTCTGTCGAAAAATTATACGTACAAATTATTACCAAATTTACCCCACAGAGTGCAATTTCAATCACGTATTCTGCAATCAGGTAATCATTGTCGTTATTATTATTTTTCGCCCACAGACCCTATTTGGTTGAAAATTTTTCAGCGAATATGAGATTTATGAAACGTTATTCGAGCCACGAGGGAATACAAATAGTGCTGACAAAAATGAGAAATATGAGATATTATTCCAACTAGAAGGCAATACGAGTCGGTTTGACGAACTGTGTAGGCGACATATTATATAGCGACGAAGAAAAATCACCGCAGGCACCTTAAACGATCAATCGAACAGCAGCGAAAGTTCGTCCGGCAACCGATTCCCAATACACAACAGCAACCGCGGCTCTGTACTACACTATACCGTATGTACATATAGCACGAAGTACAGATTGACCCCGTTCATTTTATAGTTCGACCTTTCGCCCCGTCCCCTCATACATATACCCGCTGCCGGCGGAAGTTATAGGATCGGTTTTACGACGGTCCTGAAGGCTAAGCTTCCAGATGACTCTGTCGTCACCCAAAAATATTAAGCCCACCGCCCCTCAGGCTTTCCCGTCCTCCGGTTCCCGGATTCCGGAAAAGTACCGCAGGAGGTGCGCGGTCTTCCCGAGGACGTCTCAATCCTGCGGGGCGTTCTCCGTTTCATCTACCTCGGACGGCTTGCGGCGAAAAGCCGCGACCCCGCTTCTTTCGATTCTCAAACCCCGGTCGAAGAGGCCTATTGCCCCATTTTGCAACTTGCCGAATAGCGTAGGTCGTCTCGTTGGATTCCGCACGATTCTTCGGGGAGAATTGCCCCCGCGACTTATGTGCTTCACCCTTTTTTCACCGCGGAGCAGTAATTTTATAGAAAGGTCGGATGATCAGAATCCCGCGGTCGCATTGACGGCCGGAAATTGAATTTCTCACGTGTCTGAACGAGCAGTCGGAGAAATTTTTAAATTACCACGTTTTTAGTTTTTGCCATTTTTTGCAAAAAAATTTTTGTTATGGATATAAAATGAAAGTCAGTTTCTTATTTTTAGCTTCAATCACAGGAAAAAAGTAATAGTTGCGTTACTGTACATTCTTTCTGACTATGGCTATATTTTCTTATGACTGCTCCGGATAATTTGACGTAGATGCAACGATAAATTGATGTTAATGAAGCCTCGTTTAACTGGAAAAAATGTAGTACGCTAATTAAATATATCTATATTGTTTTTGTAACTAAAAAATGTCGTATTAACAACTATAATTATCGCTACTAAGCATAGCTAGTTGTAAAGCGTACTATCTTGTAATTTCAAAAATGATTGAATCGTACCGTTAGAACGATACAAATTTTTCTAGAATTTCCTATTATAACAACATCGTATAAAATTTTTCTCACAATCAGTCCGATTCCCGTAATTCGATAATAACGCACGACGATGTATACTAGCCGCGAATAGAATGGAAACCGCCGCGTGGTTTTCAACCGCTAAAATAATAAAAACGAAGCATCCTGATATCGCCTGCAAGCTCCAAGAGGCCGAAACTGATTAAAAATTCTTGTATCGGGGATCTTGGAAAGGGGCGAGCGGGGGATAGAGCGAATTAATTGGAGACATTGCCGGGATTCTTTGAGGGTTAGAATAGCTCAGAAAGTAACCGTGGCTGCATTCCAAATTCTCCCCGATGCTGCAGCCCTGCGGTACCGAGTGCTGCGGCACGTAAAGAAACAGTCCGTCATTACGGTAGTAAAACCGTTGCGTGTACTCCATGGCAAAGGTAATAAACGGACATACCCGAAGGTGGACAAGGATCGCGGGTCGCGGAAACGCGAGCACAAACACGTTGACGAAAATGCGGGGGAGAGAAATTATTCGAGCGGATATTGATCGAAGGAAGATTGAAAAAATGTCGTTTAACTTTCTTTTTTTTTCATATATATACGTTCAGAGAAAAGTGGAAGAATTCATTTGCAAATATTATACAACTATTCGCGGTACTTTGTAAGAAAAAATAAAATAAATAAAAAACACAGCAACAGAAAACGAAACGAGGAAATCGAAAGCTTCTGCTGGTGTGATTTCAATGTTCGCGGGTATGATATTAAAGACAAACAAGTACATAGACATAATGTGCAATATCGCAAGAGAATTTCCCTTTTTCGTATCAAGTACATATTAATACACTTGCTCAAGGCATGTGAATCCCATCGTACATTCCCATAGACGCTCATATATATTCACCCATATTTACCTACCATGAACAAACAAGAAAAATCCACTGGAATTTTTTCGCAGGGGGAAAAACCTCCAGCCGCGTATATAGGTATATATGTATGTATATACATACATACATATACATTCACTTATACTATATATTCCACAGTTTCCTCTGAATATTGATAAAAATTCCACCCGCTGTAGTCTCTGATACGTTATTTTCTCTGGCCTCGTGCTTCCTGTAGCTACCTCGAAATTAATTCACCCTGATTCCTGCTGTACGGTCAATCCGAAGTATAATTTCACACTGAAATTATAATATGCAGATTTAAGGCAGTTTTTACCGTGAGCGTAATTTATTTCCGATAGACTTTAATCACTCGTATTTGATTTCCATGGTGTTGAAACGAAGAGAGAAAGAGAGAGAGAGAGAGAGAGAGCAAAAAGTATTTAAAAAATAGGTTGTGAAACAAGACACAACTTGCGACAGAGAGCTGCAAACTGTCGTTGCGTTTTGCAGTGCTTATAACGGGATTAACTAGCTGCAGTTTTACACGTGTCCACCATCGCATTCAATTACACAACTTGTACGCGGTCCGTTCGCAGTGAAATGTTAGCCCTCCTCTCGTATAACGATTGTAGGCAATGTCGTGCACTAAAAAAGCGCTAAAAGAGCGCTAAAAGGTCGCTAAACGACGACACGCTCGACGCTCACAGGCGTGACGAGAATACGAAAGATTTTTTTTCTCGCGATTCTACGCGGATGCTTCCGCGGAATAAAAGGTACATTCTAATCGTCCTTAATTCTAACCTCCCTCTCACAAATACCTTTCAACAAAATAGAACACGTGAAAAATCCAGGAGACCGAATTTGGATTTATTTTTATCCCCCCCCCCGGTTTCCACCCTCATTCAAATACCCTGCAAAGCTGTGGATCAACGGTTGCTTCGCCGTTTTCATCAGGTAATTGTAAGCGCCGAAAGCCCCGACAGCCAAGATACGATTTTACGCGCCGGCGAATCAATCGATCGTCACATGCTAACTGCTTGGCGAGAGGTGAGAGGATTGTTATTAATTGATCGAGGGTCAGGAACCGATAATGGGTCAACCTTTCTGCCAACACGATATCTGTGAAATTTAGAACCGTTTTGCGAAATGGGTCAAGGTCTGAGACGGAGAATGAGAAGATGAATAAAAAATTCGAGAAACACTCTTCGCTCAGCAGAATAGAAGAAGACTTTTTTTTATCTCGAAGAGTAGAGGCTCGGCGTTGGAGAAGTAACAACGCGGAGAACCATTTTTTATTTTTTATTCTTTTTTTTTTTTCTTTTCTTTCTTTTACTCCAAACGCGCGATATCAGCCGCAGCAGCAGCAGCAGCAGGTTTTCATTATCATTATCGCCCCTAAACGCGGCAGTCAAGTGTTGAATCAGCGGGGCGTCGAGCAGCGTCCATCGTCGAATGTCTTTTACAGCTTATAAATAGTCGCAATTAACTTTCGAAACGTCGAGGATATCTTCGCAGTGCAGGCAGTGTTTTCTTTTCATTTGTTTGAAATTTATCGGCTCCCAGCCGCGGTTCTCTCAGTCCCGCGGCCGCCGTTTCCACCCTTTGCTTTCTCTCTCTCGTAATTCGTCGTCGAGTTCCGCTTTCCACGCGACTCTCACAATCAGCTCGACGCCCGGCTGTTCCCCTTCCTTTTTTCTCCTCCCATTTTATTTCCTCTTCTAACTCTATTTTTTCTGCGCTCCCTCCACCCCTCCCAGCGCCGGACGTCGTCGGCGCTGCTTGAGGTCCGACCGCAAATCCCCAATTCCCCTGAAACTCTTTTTTCTTTTTTCCTTTCTTTTTCCACCAATTCATCTCCGCCAATTTTTAATCGGGGGCGTGTCGGCCAAACTGCTCGACGTCGCCACCGCAGCCGAATTCTATCGCCTATCGACGCGACGCCCTGAGAACGTTTCAAATTCCACCTAGGTGTGTGTACGTTTATATTATATATATACCTATACATACACACGCACACATACACACACGCGCACATATATA
Source organism: Neodiprion fabricii (assembly GCF_021155785.1). Classification (NCBI taxonomy): domain Eukaryota; kingdom Metazoa; phylum Arthropoda; class Insecta; order Hymenoptera; family Diprionidae; genus Neodiprion; species Neodiprion fabricii. Next base: position 33,671,969 of record NC_060240.1, read on the forward strand.
TATATATACATATACACCCGTGCGTGTATAAATTTTATCGGGTGAATTCGGCCAAGCCTCTCCGACAAACGTTGGCCCAGTCATTGAATCCGTGACGTATCCCCTGGCAACCCTATACCGGAACCGTTAAATCCTCTATAATCTCCCGCCGGAGAGACCAAGCCACGTGCTAAAGGATCCTGCAGGAAACAAGCCGAAAAAAATTTCACCTATCCTTGTCTTTGTGTGTGTGTGTGTGTGTGTGTGTTTTTTTTTTTACTTTCTCCCCGGAAATCGTTAACGATTTTCGATACTACCGTAGCTACGCACTGCCAAAAAGTCACATTAAACGAACGTCAAACCTGGATCCGAAAGGATAAGAGCTTTTTTAAAAGTTTGAAAAAGATAAAAAAAAAAAAAGAAGGGAGGGGGGCGAGGGGGAGTTCGAAGGGATTTTGAGAGAACCGTTTCCTCCGAAGTCGATTTCGTCAAAGTATTAGGTACCTTAAAACACGGGACGCTTTCCTCTCCTCAGCCTGTTTCGAATTCCCGGCCAAAGTACAGCCGAGGGACAAATTCTCCGACCGGATTTTGAGATCGACGTGTATAACTGTATAGGTATGTATTTAGGCGTACATATATACCTGCCACGCGTCGTTTCGCGTCATTCTCTCGTTACCGCGATCGTCCCCCTCATCAGATTTTCGACATGTTGCGCGTCAACCGGCTGCGACGCGAGGCGGGTACCATTAGCGTTTTTGTCGAGGTTTAAAACCACTTCGGCACCCTCGAAGCCTGGCTGGCTGGCTTCCGTCTATCACCCACACGCGTTACACACATACATGCATACATACCGCGATGTAACGCTAAGCAGATAAGCAATCACGGCCCAATATTAGTGCCGTGCGATGCCTACATAGGCACCGATGTATATACAACATATGTACAAGCATCTCGTACGTACGTAGTTGTGCGTGTTACATACATTGTAGGCGGCAAACCGCGGTCGGTATAAATTTCTCCCGTGTTGATGATGTGCCTATGAGTATGAACAGGCGTCACCCTTTACATCCCCGGCTCCGCGCAACTTCTTACTTATATACCCACCCCCGACATGCACAACCCTCCGCACCGCGAGTACGTACACCAGACGGTTGTGTGTGCCTACTTGTTCCGGCTTACGTGTTTGACACTTGGGGAAATTATATTACCCAACTGTCATTTCAGTTTACCAGGAGCACGGAGTAGGGTCCTCCTCGGGTCCTCTCGTTCCTCCGCGTATCGATGCGATGCTTGGGCGCGTGGCGCTTCGCCCCGTGTCGCAAAGTTCAACAGCTGAGGGGACCCGACCCCTCCTCGCCTCAAAAACCGAACCGTATGATACGAGAAATTTGACATACCTCTCAAGCGCCGCGTGTCTATCTGGGCGCGATATACGCGCACGGATATAATGGATTTGTCATGTAAAATCCCTCGCGTTTTCTACAGATTGGCGGAAATTTTCGCAAGATCGAATCAGTGCAGCTTCGCTTTGAACTTTCAGTCTGTTTGGAGTTGGCTTAGATTTGACATCAAGGGTGCGTGGCAAAGAGAACTCTCGAACGAAGTGCTATAAATCGGTTAAACCTTTTTTCGTCGCACGTTTGCACTCGCTAGTCGTTTTATACACACGCTTGCCGGAGTTTTTTTTTTTTTTTTTTTGAATACGTTTTTCTTGCAGCATACGAGTTTGCGGAAGGAATTGGCAAAGGCAATCCGCGGGGTGCAACTAATTTCACGTTTTTTTACCACGCGATTCAAACCGCGATGCGTGAAGAGAGTAATGAGACACGGAGATAAATATTTAGAAATAGCTTTCGAAAAACATCGGAATAACTTTTGGCCTATTTTTACTCCGCACTCTTTGTTCGGAGGATTTGCATTTTTTCGATACTGTTATTTACACACACAGATACATTTATACACGGGTTGGTAAATTTTGCGAAGTAATTTTTTTTTTATTCACGTTTGACCTGATTTTTAGACGATACGGTAGAAGATAAATGAAAAACAAAAAAGGAAATCAATAACTCGCCGTTTCTACGGCTTACTGTACCAGCAGCCGCGTATTCTCATATCACATGCAGGATAGAGATATTCCGCAGTATCAATTCCAGACGAAAGATTTTCCTCAGGTGAACAATCGCGCAGTGACTGCAGCCTCTGCGGAGGAAGGAGAAGAGATTTTTCTCGGATTCTTACACAGGGTGAAATCCTCGTCTACCCGGGGGCAAAATCTCGTGTATACGTGTATACGGATATATACGTTTAACCTTATATAGCTGTATGTATGTATATGTGGATACATGTATATACATGTATCCTAATATACGTATACAGGTCTCAGTGCGCGGTGAGAGTTGTTTGTTTTGTTACGATAAAACGTGAAATCCTTGCAACGTCAGTGCGGGATGAAGAAAAGTATGAAGTAAAAGGAGACGTATACGTACAACTATATCGAATGGGCGAAACTTTCCTATGCGGATGTAGTATCTTACGCCCACATATATACGTACCACATCTGCAAGCGTTAGGTATATGAGGCACGTGTGAGTAACTAAACAAGCATCGGATTCTCCTAGAGCTTTCCCGGTAGTTTTAGACCTCTCTAACTTTCAAGAAAACTTTTCCACCCCTTCGGGCTCCCGAATACCCGACAACATGAACTTGAGTTTCTCCGAAGGATTCCTTATACCCGAATTACGGGACAGGTTCTCTGCTTTACGATCGCAGAAACGGGCTGAGCCACGCGAAACTGCCGATGATTCTGTTTAATTTTTACAAATGTTAAATCTCATCCTTCGCTAGACGTAAAATCGAGGCTGCTACGCCGGCTATAAATCTTCCGCAAAGTGGTTATACCGAAAGCTCTAACGCCCGGCTGACGACGAGGTGTTCATTTTATTATCGGCAAGTAGGTGGGCTTGCGGCTTGAATTAAAACCCACGTGCCGTTCGTCGACGTCGAACCTTTAGCTTTTACTCCCACATCAAAACCTGCGTAAATTCCGAAGCGAGTTGTGTCTGAAAGCGGTAAGCTGAAAATTGGATGTTTGGAATTTTGGTCTTAGTTTCCCATCTCGTCGAAATAATCTCCAGTTTCACGACATGCGTTAACCGCTCGATTAATTGCCCCTCCTCTCTTATTACCGCAGGCAATTATTCAACAGTCGTCCAAATCAACATCATCACGTAATATGGTTACATCAGGTGTCGGACTCGCAACTATGTGTCGAGATATCAGCTATAGCGACGATATTAGTGATACGTATAGTAAAATTCGCCTTGAAAAATAAATTGTTGATTAATTTTCAATATTCCATCCGCTGTTTAAGTTTAAGGTTTTTTTTCTAAAAAAATCGCCACGCGTTAAGCGACATTGGGGATCTGAAAAAAGGGTCTGGTGAGAAAATTCGACAGATGCGATGGAAGAAAATTTAGAAGGGTTGCATACCTGTCCGCGGTACACGTATAGTCCAAAGTAAAATCAGGATAACAAAAAAAAAAAAAAAGTATATACAGAAAAGAAAAACAAAAACCGGCGAAATGATAGGAGAGTAAATTTTCAGCGCCTGCACGTACATTATAGGTATAGAAACCCGCACTCAGAGAATTATTTCCCTCCGACTGCGCTTCCGCCCCCGTCTTTTTCTCCCCTTGTATTCATCCGGTTCCTCTTTATACTTATATCTGCTCCTATCCACTTTCAGCGGTCCAACATTCGCGTATAGTATACGTTATACGTATACATATATCGTGCGGCACGGCCAGTAAATTTCACCCCTGGAAATTTCCTAAATAAACACCGCGCGACTCAGGCTCTGCAGCAGCAGCGGCCGGAGTGGCGACACAACGAGCGACGTAGTATCGCGGCAAAAAGTAACGAAAAAAAAAGAAAAAACAAAAATAAAAAAAAAGAAAACAGAAAAAGTGCAACGAAAAAACAAAAAAAAAAAAAAAAAAAAACGGAAAAGGAAAACTGGTGAACTGTGAAATGAAAACGGAAAACGAGAGAGTAATCCTAAAAACTGCGGTAAGCGTAATATGCGGAAAATGCTGTTGCTGACAGATACTCCCTCGCGAAAATGGCTACCCATTTATTTTTATACTTGTTGTACTCGTACACCGTAAGTGATAAATTGCACGCGTGCGTATATGCATGGAGAACGTACCGTATTTGTGGGAGGTGTCAAAGCGCGATTTCGCCAAATCAGGTTTGCAGGTCTCGGTGTTTCAAATTACTTTGAAAGAGTCGTCGAGGCTGCGCTGAGAAATTATGAAACGCTCGCCTAATCAAATCCGTAAGTTTCACTCCAGGGATTCATCGATGTAGAATAATTCACCCCGGATCGAAACTGGTGCAGTATGTTAAACGCGGCGTGATTGTTATACATACGCGTTGTCTCCGGTATGGTTGTAGTGGTTCATCGAGAGAAAATTACCTCTCTGAATCCTAGTCTTTGGATAATAATTGACGTAATTATCACGTGCAGCGTGCAAACTTCGGTGAAATAAATCGACTTTCTCAAGCATTCCGCCGCATTTCGTCGGACTGTAAACGGCCTCGCGTGACCGCCGTCAAAGTTTGCAAACATTCCTTACCCAAGACCTGAGTAGACGTGAATTCTTTCGGGTCACGGTGTTTTAACGATCAAGTGATTTTCGACCATCGCGTACGATCGTTCGCGGTAAAAAATCAAACGGCTAACTTACTTGTGTTGTATAGGCCTCAACATTCGACGCAGCGAATGTTCTGCCCAGTTCGCTAATTGTCTTTTTTTTTTCACCTTAATCGCTACCTACGCCGCTGCTTTCGTGTCTAATAGCTTTCTAACTATCAGAATTTGCGGATAAAAGAATGGAAAAAATTATGGTGGTTTACGTGGTTGCCGAACCGGACGAAATAGCTCAAAAACACTGGTCGGTTTCGTCCTTGATGTTTTACTTCGAGAGAAAAAGTTCACGGGTCCCATTTCTTCGCAGGCGATTGTTTCTACTATACATACATTATTTCTTTTCTTTTCTTTCCCCCGAATGTTATAAAAATTATCAAAGAACCTACTTTTAATGAATATGCAAATGGTTTGTTATTTTGCTTTACCATTTCTGATATCTGCCGCACGGAGAGCCTCGAATCAAAATTTAATTATGTTTCGTTAGGGTAGAACTTGAATCACGTAATGGAAATTCAAACCTGCACAATGTACAACAGGCGCAAATTGTTTACATGTTTCCTTTTCTTTTTTATACATTCTTATTTGCAACCGGTTCAAAACGAGGGAGGAGAAGCAAAGAACCGTGCTCTGCGAAACTGCGAGAGAAATATAATTCTAAGAAAAAAAAAAACGTCAACAAAAGAAACTCTCCGTTCGTTATTTGCAATTAATTTAATTAATTCCTAAGCTAATGAATTTTCATTTCAATTAATGAAATGCAGCCGTTCGTTATGACCCGAGTAAAAGTATGCAATAACATTCAACAACCTCTACGGAGCGTAGAATCTTTTTTTCTTATGATTTTTAATTACATTTTCCCTTAATCGTAAGTGAAGAAAAGCTGAAAAATGGAGAAAAACTTGAAAATTAGGAAGAATATTTAATCAGCCAAATTCCACGAAGCTTTCATCGATGCGAGTATATTTTTAATCCCTGATTTACGTTCGAAGATATTTTTAATGAAAGGATTTTCTTCTTTGTTTCGCTTCTGTTATTTATTGTACGTAAGGTTACTTTGGAAATGAGATGGGATCTGTCTTTCGAAAAATCTCACAACTTTGCCCGAGCATAAAGGTGTAGCGTCAGCTATCTCGGCTGATAATGAGAAAGATAATAATAAATGCGACGAAGCTTGAAGCGACACGCGCGGCTGAGACAAAGTTCCCTTTTCCCTTCGCTCTTCAACCCTACATATCTTTCATTATTTGTCCTTTATCCCTAGGTGGATGAGATAACGTTCGCTACCCGTGGTCCTGAAACAAGCGAGCGCCAGAGACGGGTCCTGAAAATGGTAAATGGCAGGGGCAAAAATGTCCCCCCTGGGGCTGCAGAAACCGTACGGGTGAGAAAAAAAGATGCCATGTATTATGTACAGATGACGGGCCGAAACTTTTAGACCAACATTTCCGGAGTTTCATATATACGGACGATTTTTTTACTAGGTATAAAAATACGATATCTTCCGAAACGAACCCGCTGCAGGAAGCAAACAAAAAATGAGCAAAATTTTTACAGGTACGACTAGAAAGACGTGACGTCGAGTTAAGGTGACGGGCAGGAATTTTCACCGCTGCTGTCCGCGTAAAAATGTGCGCAGATACGTACAAGGGAGAGAAATGGCCGAGCTATAATTACGTAATAACCTGCCCCAATCTGGCGGGGTTGACAGTGCGTGCCGCGACTCTATTTTTCACGAGAAAGTCTCGTTATTACCGTCTCTCTCTCCAGTTTCGCACCAACAGAAACGCGACGTCCTTTCGCCAATAGAGCTGCACGGAGTGACGGGGTTGTTGCCACGTTTGGGGCTGATTGAAAAGACCGTTTCGCAGAAAATCTGTACTTTACATCGATTTCGTTGCGAAATAGTCGTTCGTCGAGTATTTATCATATATTATTTTTGTAAGCTACAAGGATCTCTTCAAACGTCTAAAGATAGAAAATATTTTATTTATAGACGAGAGCTTGGCCAGAGATGCTCTGCTTCAAGGCGGTTGAAAATTGTTAATGGTAAGAAATGGTAATTTTCTGCACATCGTTAATGTTTAATTTTGCAGCATTGCACGGATATCGATTGTTATCAACGAGTAGCGGTAGTCAAAAAAAGAAAATAAAAAAAGAAAAAAACTGCGAGGTGGAATTGTCCTTTCAATCAAGTATTGACTTTTCCCGACTTTTTGAAACTCAACGTTTGCAGCTTCGCTCGGCGGTTGTCGGGAGGTTTATGGCGCCTTGTGGGGGGTATTGAGACCCCCTGATGCCCCTGGCATGAGAATAAACGGTAGCTGGATTTTAACGGCGACCGTTAAAACGACGGGCGAAAAGAAACGGTAGGCAGAGACCAACGGTTTGCACGGGTGATTCTTATACTGCGGGCAAGCCAAAACGAGGATTTTGGAAGTACGCTTTTAGCTTTTACGGGTCACTTAACGATCTCGACTCGGCTCTGCACCTGCTGGCAGTGAGATTACCCTCGGTTCACTATTAAAACTATCATTCGGAGTAGATTCCTCGAGTCATTTATCTCGTACTCGTTTTTCCAGTCTTTTTGTCACCGCATTATGGTGGAATTATTTCGCAGTCGACGGAAACAGAAAAGTGGGGAAGAATAAAAAATTAGAAATTTATGTCTTCCAATATTTCATTCCCGTGGATCAAATTATAGTAATAATATAATCATTCACCGTAATTAGTAAACGTTAACAGGAGAAATAATTATAGGCATCGATCAGTTTTACCGGAGTTCATTTACGAAATCAGATTTATAACGCGCGTCAAGGTACACGCGAAGCTTGGTCTAGTTCTAGGATTAACCTAATGAGACAATTAATTTTCACAAATAGCAGACCCTGCAAGCTCTGCAGCGTGTTTCCTTTCTGTTACTCTGACATTTCTTATTATTTCCACCGGAAGGATATTAATTAGCAAAAGTTTAAACGTAGAAATGCATCGTTTACGTAAAGTTACAAATGGTTCGACTGATACTTCATCCGTCGACGTGATCAATTACAATGCTGTTTGAATTTCCTTGAAGAATGAAACACGCGTGGGGAAAATTGATCAAAACTCAACGTCTCGCCATTTTCGTTCTCAACATTTAAGTTGCAACGGTATTTGCTCTCTCCAATTGTTGGTTTACCACTTCGCAAAGTAAGCGTCAGTCCTAATGGAAGACTGACGCAGGAGATTGCCAGTCAGAAACTTTGCCGCTTTACTCGAGTTCTAAAACCAGAATCTTCTAGCAGTAACGCCACTCGTGAAATCAATCCGATATCCATGCTCTGGAATATTGGAGAGCCTTGAAGTGGTTCGCTCCTGGAAAAAAGATTGACCCTTCATACTTACGAAAAAATTCCCGATTTGCAGTTATTTCGGTTATCGTACGACAGAATTTACTCTGAAAAAGGATCAAGAAACTTGAAGGGATCGTGTTAAGAACAACTGCTCGGTGTTGAAATTTCCGTTTTATTCGAGGATTCACTCCCATCGTAGCTTACAAGATACATAAGCTCACTCAAGAGATTTCACCTGACTGCGATGTTATTGCAGTTAGATGTTACAACGATTCCGTTATATTTCGGTGTAACATCGCCGTTCGGACTCCGATTCGCTGCTTTCGTCGTTGCCGCTTCGACGCGACGTGGACAATTTCAGGGCCCGGCTATTAGCGTCATTCCGCTAGAATCGACCCTTTCGCATTCCCAAACGCGAATCGCATTTGTTCAGTTAATATCTCTGCAAGTACGCGGACAGTTCGCGAAACGGAACGTCGTGCGAAACCCTGCACGCGTGGTTTGAAACGTGGGTAATTACGAGGGAGTAATTACATCCATGCAAAGTGATAAATTACAACGACGAGCTTCGCCGAGCATCTTGCATAATCTCGCGATTAATTAATTAGCCCGATCGCGTTCGCTCTCTTTTATATCGCTGGTTCAGTCGCCCGCTAAGCGACTTATCGTTAGAGTAGCTGGCTTTACGGGGATACTAATGAACGGGATTTACAGGTGCGATGAACTCCAATCTTTTAAGTTTCAGTTTCCCAGGCTGATCACGGATGTCGGATCAATTTCAACCCCCGCGTCTCGGGAGGATTTTTATAATTACTCCACTCCCACGCTTCCGTCGCACTCGCCGTCCATCCAGATTCCCAAATCTGTGGAGTTGGCAGGAATAAGAATGAACAAAAGTAAAGTAAAAAAATAACTTCGGCGACCAAAGGCGTTTGTTCTTTCTTTTCCTCCCACACATTCGTAAGGTATGAATATCAGCCGCATTCGCAGTGGATTTACCTGACGGCTCTTGAAATTATTTACCGCATTCGAGACGTATAATCGTCAAAGAAACGAAAATTGAGTTTTGCTGCTTCGGATTCCCTCTTTCATGGCTTTTTCAATTCATAGGGTAAAAATTAACCGTTCGAAATGTTAAATTAGTTTAATACATATAAACACAGACAGTTTACTATTTGTGAAAAAAATTTAATTCCCCTTCAATTGTCGTACGAAAATTTCATTCGCAATTACAGATATCATTTCGTTCTCATTTTATTCAAAGTGTTTCAAGCGATTAACGTGCAGTTGAAAATAAACTACGTTGTGTTTCGTGAGAAAATTATATCAGACGTTACATTGACACAACGAAGAGTAGCGCATTATAATTCATACAAACCAAATTTCTCCCGCGCTTTTGTCCATTTTGTAAAAGGCTTTCATCGTCATATCGTTCGTTTTATTCTCTTTCTACTTTTTACTCTCTCACTCGCTCTTTCTCTTTCTCTCTTTACATCTTCACTTTTATTTTTATTTTATCACATCCAATGGAGCCTTGTAGTTTTTAGACACAATCTCGCGCGCGGCATAAAATCCGTTACGGATTAATTGTCGTTGGGTGGTAGATAAGAAAATAGAACAAAAGAAAAAAAAAATTAAAAAAAGGACGTCCTCTTTTACCTTCAGATCAAGTTTTACCGTCCTGATAGACTGCGGAATCGTTTTAAAAAAAATGTCCGAAAATGCAGAGCATTGCGAGATAAATACGAGTAAAATTGCAAGAGCAAGTATCGTATATATTTCGATGAATTTGAATCAAATTACAGGCAAAAAAAACTGATCGTTCTTTGTCATTTTGAACGAAGAGCAACGAAATTCTTTGCTGATCTTCGCGTCTTCCCGCACTCGTCAAAAATCAAATCATGCACCCGCAACTTTAAGGTGATGGAAAAAAAAATATATATATATCCACGATATTTCGCGATGCAGAGAACGTTTTTCCGTACGTATCTGCTCTGCAGTTTCCACAACGGCGCAGGCATTATATCAGCTGAATTAATGAAAAATACCGAGGGTCATGCATGGAGCAGTAAAAGCGGGACATATTGTGTGGGTCTGTTTGCGGTCGTTGCGTCAATTAGTATTCCGCGTCGACGTCGACGTCGGCCTCTGCCTCTGGCTCTGGCTCTGGCTCTGGCTACGGATAGCACCATGTAGGCAGAGGGCTATCTCAGGAATATAATACCGCAGCTTCGTATTTATTGCTAACGCTAGCCGCTGAAATATTCATGAAATATACTCGCAGTCTGCGTCCGTGCGGTCCTTGGATCACAGCGGTGGTCCCTATAATGTATTTAATATCTACCCTGTCTTGCGCGCTTTTTTTATTTTTTTATTTATTTTTTTTTAATCATCTATTCCTCTATTTATTTGTCTATTTATACTTGTTCAATTTCTCATCCTTATCTTCCCTCAGATGCACAAGTTTTTTATTTTTATTTTCACCAATCAATTATTCTCCATCGCGTTCTTATACGATTTAGAAAATTTATTCATTTATCCGCGACTAATAACGATCATTAATCGAAAACAACGAGTTTCATTTTCTCCAAGTTATTTGACTCAATTACTTATGTATGGATCAGCTGTATATGTATACCTGCGGCGATTATACGGTCGTTGTTCAACTTAGAATTAATCGACATTCAAAGTAATATCTCCTTTCTGCACAACGACAATATAAACTTGTATTAACGATACTATTGTGCAATGCGTATTTAACTCTGTCACTGCGGCAGCTATGCGGTATATTTTGTCATGCGGTAGGTATAATCAATTCACGAACGTAATAAATGTATCATGTGTAAGTTATTATAAATATTCAGCTTGTCGCGTGTTTAGCATATTTACAAAACGATACTATCTCCTCTGTCCCTTTAATATACATATACATACAATATGTATGTATACATAGTTGAATCTCTCTTTTCTTCGAACTTCAATCTACATACCAATACATATGAATATAGATTATATCCTCGATACTTCAATATACATAATGTGTTCGGTATAACAATTATAATGTAAAAAGTTACTCGCTAATTATACATGAATAGACAAAGTTATGGCATATATTATACATGTATATGTTTATTTTATTCACTGTTCAATTGCACATGGTATAACACTTCATGCGTTATTCAGCTTCGTCGTCAGATCAACTCGACAACCGGCACGATACAATAACCCGTGAATCAGACGAACGGTTCACTAATTTTGAAAAAAAAAAATTTTGTTTTTCGTTTCCGCAGTATCGCCGTGATAACAAAGATTTCCGCAAACGTTCCGGACTTGATCGAAGTCCGGTTTCTGTTTTTCTCTATTTTCTTTACAACGATCAATTTTTTCAACAGGGAAAATAAAATTTTTGATCTTTGTAACGATGGTTTAATTCCATTACGTGTTTTACGAGTACTAATGAAAACAAAAGAGATTTTGACGCTCCTCATTGCGATAGTGATATTTAAATTGTCCGGTGTTCCTGCAGGACTTCGATATTTTGGATATAAATTTTCAAATCGTACCACATTTCATAATTGCAAATCAATCGCAACTCATAAATTGCTCGCAGCTGACAATAAAATTAAATTTCCTGCCACATTGAACAATGTTAAATACCATATTCGCCAACGCTTTCACACATTTACTACCCCAAGAGGGAGAATTGCCGCATCGGCGATTACATGATTACATATTATGTACGTAATTATTGATCGTGAAAAAGAAAGACGATACCAAGAGAGACGATTTCTATTTCTTACATTTTATTCTCGTTCAGTAGGTGAATTCATTCGATTTCTTGGGATGAATGTACCAGGACGATTTTTATTGCAATGTATTTCTACCTATGGGGGATGATTAATCATTAGGGGATATCGATGCCAAGCTTGACGAGAGACAGTGCAGTGTTCTTTTCTCAGAACTCTGAACATGCAAAGCGCATTTCCTTCGTTCTCGTAAATACACCCACCCATCAATATTATCGCGTGTCAGATGTTGGTTCTCAGTGCATATCAACGGCTCGGACAAAGCTCCTTGCAGTTATCGCTGGAATACAATTGAAGATAGTCGGATACGTCGAATGCATTACAGAGCTTCGTTCGTTGCCTAAAGAAAGAGTAAAGTACATATGGTGCTATTTTATCGCATCTTTTTACACGGTGAGTTTTTATTGTCGCCCTAGAAAAATCGTCGCATTAGAGAATTTAGTTTTTCCGATAGTCTCACGTCACTGTATGCGGTAATTGATGCAACTGCATCGTTAGGATTCGATTACTCCACGGTATTAGAAACAACGTGACAAAGACGTAAGGCCACCGCGTTTTTCTTGGACCGTCGAGAGTTTCTAATTCTTTCGGCACGAATAATTCTCGCTCTGCCGGGCAAAATTCTTCGAGAACGCTTCAATTCCAGTCCGTTCCATAACTCATCGAACGACATTCCGATGACTCCGGCTAGGTCGCCAGATTCTGAAACCAAAAAACAGCAACGTGTTAGAATGAGGATATTAAATGAAGCGAAAATGGCATCGAAATTTCCTTCGAGATGTCGGATATTCCTCAATTTTTTTTATAAAGTTGGCTAAACATATGGTTAAAAAAAATCTTGGCCTAGAACATTGTACATGATTTTACGTAATACCGAAGACTCCGTAACTGGCGTGTATTTTCATATTTTTCATTTGCTTTTTTCAATTACCGTTCAACGGTGGGTAAATTCAATAACGTAATTGTTACGCCTATAATTTTTGCGGTAATTACGTCGACGCGATATTATTTATTACAATACAACACGTTACTTTTACTATCCGCACCGCCGCGGTAATTAGGTGAACGCGGTGTAATGGATGGTGGGAAAATTGGAGAGGCACGTATACGATCAGCAGAAATTACCTATCTGCAGTACTAGAGGTGTATGTAGGTAGAGGTACAGGCCGAATAAGCAGTTGCAGCGGAGCTTTCGGCACTGCAACTTCGTTGACAGGAACGAAAAAAGGAAAGGCAAAACAACAGCTTGCAAAACTACGAGAAACAATTGGAGCGAGGTTGAAGTCCAGAATTTGAATTTGATTTGGATTTGAATTTGAATTTGAATTTGAATTTGAAGACACCCGAAAGCGCCTGATTCCGAATTATTTGGTGGCGAAACTTGAACAAAAAATAAAATTCTGAAGAAACAACAAAGTTTCGAAATTCAGGGCTCCGAAAATTCAAGTTACGGTAGAGCAAAATTCCGAAAAATGAAATATGCTCACACAGCATAGTTTGCTCAACGAGTGGGTGTAAAAAATTAGAATAAACAAAAATCAGAATTACCAGAATTCCTTACGAACAAATATCGAATATCCGTGAAATCAACGTGATGAAATTCCACCAAGCCAGAAACTCACAGAACTGAGAATCTTCGATCATATTCCGAATTTTAGATTTTTTCATTTTCTCATTTTCCCACGTTCCGAACTTTAACTTGTCCGAATTTTGAGGGTTGAGTTTTGTACCGTTCGAAACTTTGACGTTTCGTCGACGTTTGATTTCTTTACTTCAAGTTTCGCCACCAAAAAATTCGTAATTTCGCGCTTTCGTAACTTTTCAAATTCGTAATTACACCCCCGCCTCAAACAATTATTAATACCGCAGCAGCAGCAGCAGCAGAGAACCGGCCAATGCAAAAAATTGATCCGAACATGTTTGCAGGAAATTCGCGAGAAGATCAGGGAGCCTCGATAATTTCTGGTTTAAATTACCGAATCGAGCGTGCACATTGACGCGATTTAATCGCCGTGCGCCTGAAGGCATCGATGATTTTTGAGGTCGAGTGTACGCAATCAGCTGCTAATTGGGAAATGATTGGAGGCGCCTTTGCCGATAGTATCAGCTCTCGGTCTATAACTACCCCTCAGCCTACATAACTCCAGCGTAATATTAATGCCGCCGTAAATGCCGCAGCACGCACATACCGCTGATACATAGGTACCTACGCTTATGCGCAAGGTGAGCATGATAGGGGATCTGGTGTACGTACCCTTACGGTAGGTGTACGTAAATATAATGCATTCGCGATGTGGGCCATCAGATTTTTTATCGCCCTTACTCACCCTGAAATAAACCGAAGTGAAACGAGCCGAATTATCGGCCGAGACATCGCACGGTTGTAATTTTTGCGCAATAAAAAATTGGATGAGAAAACGAAGCAAAATTAAATTTCGATACTGATAGTAGAGCGGTTTTATTTTTATTTTCATTATTCATTCTGCACCTGCATCAATTGAAGTTGCATAATACACTGAATATGTATTTACATACTGAACGTATATATATATATATATGTAATGCCGTTGCGAAGAATCGCACAATCGGAAAAAACGTGACCTGAATTTATGTACAGCTCTTACGGTGTTCGGTGCCAAAATAGTACTTAGTGTGCTTGCAAAAGTCGGTAAAATTAATATCTTAAGTTTTTGTGGGAGCGAGTATGATTGAACGCAAAGTCTTATCACGTACCTACAGTACAAAAAATTAATAATCCTTCGATATTTCAAATCTTTTTCAAGTAAATTCAACGTTACTAGGATTGAACCGAAAGTATAAAATTATAGTACAAAAAAATTTCAATCAAATATCGATTTATTACCAGCGTTTCTAAGGACTGCACGACGTTCTTGAGGGGTGCTAAAAGCTCGCTGGCAGAAGTTAGTTCGTTATTAAACATTTAATTACATTAACGATAACCGAGTTAACAAGTGCGCGTCGCTTATAAAGCCTGGTGGTACCTGACACAGAAGAGCTTTGCATGTTTGTTCGGAAATACGAGTACGGATTACAGTTTTTGAACCAAAAACTTCTCTACACAATTGGAGAAAATGATAACCAAAGCTGAGCGATCGATATTTCATTTAATTTACATTTAATCGCCGGAGATAATTTTCAGGGTATAAAATACGTCTAACAGAGACAAATTTTGTACAAAATTATATGCAAAAAGTATGATAAACATTGTCAGGGATCACTTGCTTATACGATATCTTGAAACTTTTCAACAAGCTCAATATTTCATTTACCCGAAATCGCCCTGCAGTTTCTGTATTAATATAATTAATATCCGTAATTCTAAAAGAACAACAGCAGTTCAGGGGCATCAAATAACCGTTGAAGAACATTACAACACACATCTACGTAGGTATACATGACGTTGAAAAGTTTGTTCAACAACTTTAAAATCGTGTCACGAATTTAAGGTAAGTAATCGAGTTGTCGGCTCTTTTCCTTCCGGGGTTTATGATATGGAGAGAGCTAGCAGAGTTTCCTTCGCGTGTCTCTCTGCTCTCTCTCTATAATCTCTAACCTCATGCACCTTAATACCTCACGAAGCCACTCGCAATACTCGCACCCAAATAATCACGAGTTGAAAAGGTCTCGGTATACCCCCTATAGAATCTGAAAGATAGGTATTAAAAAATTCTGTTTCACAAAGTATCGCAATCAGCCATCTACTGAAATACTCATCGAAAGTGATGGCTGGAAACAATATCGATTCTATCCTTAGCGTCGTTTCAGGGGACCAATTACGGTCATGAGTTAGTGTTTTCAAATGCTTGTAAAAATGATTGGAATAAAGTTGCGTAGTACTGCGATTATGCGAAAATGAAAGGTGGAATAAAAATAGGGTAATGTTAGGGTGAAAAATAAATAACGGTGCATTGATCAATGTACGATTTCCTACAAAGTCGCTGAAACGGATTTTCTTTAATTTCTTGGGTAGTCAGTTCGATACAGCAATTTCTTGATCACGATCAATATCGACGCAATGTTGTAAAATTAAATATTACACTGTGATAGAAAAAAAAGAGAAGAAAAAATCGACTGCTTCAGTAAATTTGTACAAAATATTCTCCTGAATAAAATGTGTCACGAGTAAATTATCAAAACCGAATGAATGTAACAGATTTTTAATAACTTGAAAGCGATCTTTCCCAACTGGTCTTTCCAAAGCGAATCCATTTTCGTATAAATATTTTAGCTTCGTACTGTTAAACAATTAATTATAAAAATTCTCGACGCACGACTATCCGTTAATAAAATCATTGAAACTTGGCAATTTTTAGCGAAACTTGCGTGCTGCTAGCTTGCGTCTTGAGCGCAGAGCAGACCTTGTATAAATACATAGTTATACATATACAGACAGCAATGTACACGGAAGCGTGTGAGGTTCTCTCGCAATCAGGAGCGATATGAGACTGCGGGTGCCAACTGTGCTTGTTCACCCTTAACAAGGATTTCCGTGGCTGATAGCGGGGCGTGTTGGCGGAGTCGCCGTCTGCTGCAGGGCTGAAACGACGAAGGGGTGCTTTTGGGGTCGCTCCTTGACGTGGGGGGGGGGGGGGGGGGGGGAGATGGAGATAACGCGTTTAGCCTTAGCTGTAGATTGGCAGCATTTAATTGCCGAAATTGATATCGTGCTCGTGTAAACGGGAAGCGGCGAGAGTTCGTCGCCGGTTTCAGCTCACCTTCTAACCACAGCTCGTGTATACGAGTATATCGTCCGCAGGGATCAACTGCACCTAAACTCGATGCTCGTTGCCCTCCCGTCATGTTCGCAATCAGTTGTATTCGCCACTTGTTTACAATCAACGGTAGTCAGTCTTCATTATTATCGGGTGTTGGGAGATTAGGGAAATCAGGTAGGTGTTTAACGTTTAATCGCGTTAAACAGAGGGTATAAAAAATTCAATTCCCGGACAGAGAAATATTTAATGTAGATTTTACATCTGTGCAGCTGTGTGGTGAATATATGTATGGATAGCGTTTGTTTTTTTTTAGTGAAAAAATATGTCAATTGTGGCAGATCTACCAAAGCTTATTGTAATTCTTACTATTGGTTTTTTAACTCTCGTTACCGGATTTGTAAATCTTGCCACAAGTTACGAAATAGATTACGCTTTGATGTCGCGAATCCACCAAGCTTTTGCAAAAATTTCAATCTAATTGTAACAATTTGCGTACGATTGAAATCGGTTTTCAAAGGGAGAGATAAAAATCACTATATTTATGACCGTTGTAAATGCAATGTGGTAATATTGCATGTATAAATGAAAGTGGCGCGCTGAACTGCAAGTGCAACGTACGATATAAAAGATTGGAATTTTTCGAGCACCGTTTATGTGTCACCGCGTCACGTAGCTTGCCTATCCGCCATCAGCCTCGCTTATATCTCTGCTTTCATGCACGGATGCGTCGCGACGTTGGGCGTCGGAATATTTCTGACTCCCAATCGCGTTTCATCACGCCTTCGGTATACCGGATCACCGAGCGATACGTTCCATAGGTATTACACATGCCTACGTATATTCACGGCAAAGGTTGGGTAGGTGTTTAAATCATTCTCGCGACTAAAACCTCGCCCTGCGTTCAGCACGAGAACTAAAATGGTAAATCAGATTCCAACTTATTGTCATTTACAACTGTATCGTTCGACAATTTCAAATATTTGATCTCAGTGACAGCTTGTAGAGTTCTTACATGTCTATGTTATGTTTATATAAGCCCCTGATGTTCGACAGTAGAAAAATCGATCAACACTTATCTGCAATATATTGAAAATACGATAAACTTTCCAGACAAACAACACTTGAAGAATAATAAAATATGTCACACTCAGCTTTCGGTGGCGTCTGGATTAGGATGACGAGATGTTAGCTGCGGTTGTTCAATAAAACAGCATCGCAAAAGCTTCGCAACTATTCTAAATTATGATATTTCTCTTAAAGTTTTTCATAACCCTCGTCACAAGACGATCGGGATTCATCTAACGCAGATTATTGATTAGACATTACAGTATTCGTAAAGTATGAGCAAGTTTCCCATCCCTTTGAATAAGCAAACCAAAGTAAAAAAAAATTCGATACATCGAGTAACTATTTATTTTCACGTTCCAATCACGAACAAGACAAAAACCGTTCGACAGAATTTGAAATTATTCTATGTAAGAAGAAAAAAACAAATAATTACGTAACATAAAGCACAATATATTAAAATGCACAGCAAGGTAGTGATTTTAAACTGTTGCGCCAAAAAAAAAAAAAAAAAAAAAAAATAACGGAATAACTTTCTTTTTCACGTAAGAAAAAAAATAAAAAACGGTACACCCTATACGCGCATAATTACGCGATGCGTACCTGCGATACGATAAGCGTGTACAATATTTATTCGCGTGCACGCAAGTGGTCAGCAGTTATATTCGTTACCCGAATGAGGAAAGTGCATTATATTTTACGTATGTATACATGCTATACCTGCACCATACCATTAATATTTGAACAACCTCAGTCAGATTTTCGATATCGCGAAGGTATAAAAGGTGATGAAGCACTTTCGCACTAACGATAAGATTTACGAGCGATAAAATATGTCGAGGTAGGGTAAAGCGTGTGATTTTTAACACGTGATTCCGCTTCGCTCTGCTGCAGCACGACACAATCGTTGCGTCTGCAAACTTTTACATTTTCTATTTTTCTTCTTTTTTTTCCTCTCGTGTACAGCTGCTGATACACGCGAAAGAGTTTCACATTTCAACATTTTTATTCCAAGACGTTGAATTCTTCGGCACGTTGAAGCGATGTTACTTCCAACGATTCCCCGATCAAATAAAAATCGAAAAACTACGATAGTTGAAAGAAGAAAGAAAAAAAAAGAATAACTAAAATGCCTGTGTAATCCCGAAAAAGATTACAAACGGTCGTTAAAAAGTGACTGAATATTTAAGAAAGCTTTCAAGTGTTTCCCCCGCAGCTGGAATAACAAGAGAGAAAGAAAAGAAAAAATCCGGATGTCAAATAAATACTCCAGAATTCCTGCAGTACCATAAATGTTTCTCATTTTTCTATGCAAATTCTTCCTTGCGTAACGGTTAATCCCTCGAGTCCGTAACTGCATGTGTAGGATAAAAAAAAAAAAGAAAAAAAAAACACTACGTTCTACTGCTTTTTTTCCATGTGTAAAAGATTGTAAAATACAAGTGCACGTACATTATATACATACGCATATATGTATACGTGCGATACGCGTGCACGTTTACGGATGAGACGTAGCTTTTTCCCGCGGAATGATCAAAGCCTGAAAAGAGCAACGAGTGTACGAAACGGGGGACGGACGTTATTGTAAGAATCTTGCTCCCAGCGAAATGCGATGAGGGAGGGCCGAGATACGCGCGTGGTGCACATCACCGTTGGGAACAAAGGATGACGGAAGTCATCACCAAGGATTCGCCCCCGAGCGACTGATTTTTACCGTGTACTCGCATCCGCAATGAAAATCCGAACTCTCGACCAAGATCCTGCATCCTTGAGCTGCAGGGTGATTAATCCGAGATATAAAACATCGATGTTCGTTCGAAGAAAATTACTCGAATTGTGTCTCTCCGGTTTTCTTCAGTCTTCGATACGTTGTAGTGCGTCAAAAAAAGACCAGACATGTTCTTTTGTACGCGCAAATACGGCCGTTCGACAAGTAGAAACCACACCCCTAAAATTTACTTCCGAAATTCGATTCTTCAGGATTTCTCGACAAGGACGTAAGATTCTTTGTTAAAAAAAATTTCGTGTTACTGACTATCGACAGATGATAATATGTGCAGTGATTCGACCCTCGGGGTTTGCTGCACCAATTATTTCTGAGGGAGTAAACTGTGGGGATGCTTTTAGCCTCATCAACGGCCAAATTATAACACTATAAAAAATATCTACGTGTCCGATGTTTCTCGATGTATCGTAACGTGTCACTGCAGAGTAGGGTGCTTCATTTTTTAACTTTTTTTTTTTCATGGTGCCACTAGAAAAATTTGCGACAAATGCAGAAATAAAAATTGTAAAACCTGGAGGTAGTACGAAGATATTTAGATATCGCTACCAATTGTTGTAATTTTTTTAATTCTTTTTTCTATGTATATATACAACTTACGGACTTATATACATATGTATTTTAGTTTATTTTTATCGTATGGCGGTCTAATTAATCATTGTTTATAAAAATGAGTACTGAAAACGAAATGGGGGCATTAAGCTGATGCGATACTCCTATTTCGGTAACAAAAACTGTTATCCAAATTTCTCCGAGACGATTAATCTTTCGCATAAAAGACGAGACCAGCCAACTGCGAGATTGTTAGGCGCAGTTTGCTCTTGATTGTTCAACGATTAATTGGACCACGATACAAAAAAACAATAAACTAATATATATATATAAGTACGTAAGGTGTGCACGTAAAAATGAATAAAAAATATTACAATAATCGGTAGCGATCTCCAAATAGTTTTCTACCTCGTCCAATTTTTTCTCGTCGCATATGTCGCAACTTTTTCGAATGGCACCTTGAAAGAAAAAGTTTAAAAAATGATCCACCCTAACGAAGAGTGAAATATATGCGCGTATATATAATGCACGTGAAACTGTCGCGTCGGCGTTTAAAGATGATTCGTAAAACGGACGAATAAATGATTATCCGCATTTCGCCGAGTTTCCCGAGAGCAACATATGCATCGTCCTGCGAGTTGGCAGGATTCTATCGACGTGGTCGGACTTAACGTTCCAGCTCTGGAGGACGTAGGAGGACGGGGATAAAAAAAATCTGATCTGCCGTGTCATGTTCCGGCTGCGTTCACTGTTCCGTAATAACGTTAAGCTACGGGGTGCCGAAGCATACACGCGATAGAGACATGACCTGGTGGCAGAGCCGGCGTAAACCGGAGCGATATATCGCCAATGCTCCGAAGCACCCCGGCGTTGCTGCAATAGACAACAAAATGACGAGATGAGATCGGATGAGATCACCACGGACGGTGCGGTGAAAATAGGCATCGTAGGAAAATCGACGGTCCCGTATAATTGAAGTCAAGCTTTGAAATGTAAGTAAAAAGAATCCGGAACCGGGATTGGAGGATCGAAAATATTGACCGTACCAGCGAGAATTATTCGGGTGAAAATGACACGGTACTTAAATAGGACGCAGGTAAACCGTAAAGGGTCAACACCCTAGATTTTAACGGCAAAATCTATGCCGTATATGCTTAGATCGAAAATGAGGATTGACCCTTGAGTGAAATGATTTTGCAACAGCGGAGATTTCAAGTTTAACATATAGAGCCATATTCGCGATGCAGACGTAGAAACGATTCGCGTCACTCTGTGCGTTCGGTCAATAGTAAAGTTGATCTTTTTTTTTCTTTCTTTCCTTCTTCGTTCGTTCCGTGAAATATTGAGGACCTCTTCGCGTTGATCGAGAGAACTTGCCGTCGTTCTCAAGTGTACGGAAAGTCGATCGTTAATTGACGTGTTCCTTCCGCTGACCGACTTCTGGCTAAACATGGTATACGTAACGCAATAAGGAAGCGAGGAAAGGAAAAATGAATAAAAGTGACGAGAGATCGAGATTAAATTTACGCTACATCGAAATGATTGTATTCATAGATTATTTTAATTCCAGAATTAAGGCTGCGCTTTATCTTGTTTAATCAAGATTCTGTTCGATTGTACGCTGTTTATAGTTACATACATAAATTATTCATAGACACGTTACATGAATGTTTCAGCGGTATCGCAAGGGTGGAAAATTTTCTATTGTACCGCAGCTACGCCGAGTTTCCGCATGATAATAATAATGATGATAATTTGTCTGAAACTTTAGTAAATTCTGTTCTCTAGAAATAATAATAATTTTCCCATTTACATGTATTAAATGGATTATCATTTTTCAAGAGGTTTTTTATTCGTTGGAATATTATACGTATTATTACTTGTTTCATACATGCGCCTGACATAAATGTGAATGTGATGAATTTTCATTGACAAAATAGAAAGAAAATATCCGTCAATATTTCTGGACTTCTTCAACATATATTGGCAAAAATTGAATTTGACTCGTTTAAAATGAATCATATTTCTGATCAAACTTTCAACGCTTCGCTCCTTCTTTCCTATTTTCTTTCTTTACTCCCATTGACTTGAGCTTTATAAGTATTCAGTATGAAATCTGGCGAATTCACGCCAATAATTCTACTCAAATGACGACATTTTTCTTCACCCCTAAAATTTCTACCCCGAATATTTACGAATACATGTAACCTAAGATTGATGTCTCGTATGTTGTGCGAATGACGAATCGATTATTCCTCGTGTATGGAAATTGAAAACGTTCTCACCGAATCGGGATGTAAAAAAAAAGATAGAAAAAAACACGCGAAATAAAAATAAAAAGAATTTTTTTTTTTGACATGGTTCAAGTCGTTACGATCGCGTACGTCTGTTCTCTCCTTTTCGGCCTTCTTTCTCTACTCCTGCAAGATTGCGTTCTTGATCCGCACTCGAATGGGAATCTCTATTGGCGAAGGTTATAAAACCGTCGATATATGGGATGAGAACGGGGGTGAAACAAAGAGCGGAGATCAATATATAACCTGTTATCAGCCTCCTCCTCCTCCTCCTCCTCCTCCTCCTCATCCTCCTCCTCATCCTCGTCCTCCTCGTCCTCGCACGTCGCAGCCACGTAACCCAACAGATCAGGGTACACCTAAGTCTGCGCTAGTGTGTCGCCTGGCTGATGTGGCAGTGTGGACATCATGCTTATATCCACACCCGCAAGCTCTGCTCAGTGTCGCATCGTCAAGCGAAACACGTGCGCGGGTTATCACTCCCGAGCTTTATGCTAGTCTGCATGTTTCGGGAGCACATGATCCACGGTACCTACGTGCAGGAAGAGCACAGTTTACCTCGGCAACGTCATCCGTCGAGCTTCGAGCCCTCCGCGCGTCGATTCACCCTCGTTGTCAGTCCCTCAACCGCCTTGCAATATTGGCCACGAAGTGGGTAAGAAAGAAGAGACCCGGAAGCACGTCGCACGCCTGTTCGCCTAAGATTTCTACTTCCGGAAAGGTTGTGTAAACAATTTAAAAAGGAACGGAAATTCCTGTCCGAATTGCGTTCGAAAATGTACTGCAGTGGTGAGTTTATTAGCTTTGAAAAATTGATGTTAAAAATCTAAATCAACGCTCGTGGAAAGTTCGTGGCCAGGGAACGAATGGCAGCTTTCCGTCAGTCGATACCTGGCTGGTTATCGAGGATGCTGCAGCGATCGGATCGGTACGGCAAAAAGTACGAGTCGCGAAACTAATTAGAACCGACGATCAGATATCCACAAGGAAGATTATAGATATACGTATAATCGACAGGAAATTAATAATCTATATTCCGGTTTCGAAGCTGTAACCACTATGCATAAACTGTAATTACAGCTGAAACTATGTACGTATGTCCGTTATACAAGCTATAGGTATAAATGCAACCAATTACTACGAGCAAAGTTGTAGAGGAAGAGTTGCAAAATTGTTTTAGCTGCACGTGTGTATATATGTGCAATTGTATATGTATGCGAAACTTTGAAAGGGAGAGAGAGAAGTTCAATTTCGCAGCCCGTCGTATAATTAAGTAACGCAATTGTGATTCGCTTGGGCGACATGCGGTTCGGAAAGAGAGAAAATCGCGACGTCGCGCGTCGTTTCCATCGAATCGCTAATTTTACAAGACTTCTCAATTCATTGATACGAAGTAGAAAAAGTACGAGTGAAAACCTCTTTTACTTGCTTGGCATCGGATGTTCTTCTCGGAAAAAGGAGAGAATATATAAAAAGAAATGCTTGAGGAATAAAATTACCGTGCAGCGATGAAAGTCAAAGAAATTATTAATAAAATATTGGAAATTGTTTGGCGAAAAAGTTTGATGTAATTTTTTCACGACCGTCTCTCGTTCCTCGTGTATTTTTTCATTACCCGCTCACCGGGATATTCGTTTCCTCCGCAAATTTCACGACACGCGTGTACGCAGCTCTCGAAAACGGTTCAAATTCTAAACAACGTAGGTACAAGCTATCCAATTTATCAGCAAATTACCCCCGGGCAAGTCGAAAATTACCAATGAACCGGAGGCCGACTGCTCTTTGTTTTCATGAAAATGGAGAGCGAATGAAAAAAGGACAAACTGGGTGCGAAAGAACCGAGACCAAACAAATCTCACTCCCTCGGTTTTCAATGTAGAATATAACAACATTTCAAAACGGTGGAACGTGAACTGAAATATGCGGTAACATGAGCATGAAATTAACGTTGCAGTTTTTCGCTCCAAATTCCCCAATGAGTTTGTTCACCATTCGCCGTGAACGAAATTAGTTTTTTTCTGTTTGTCTGTTTGTTTGTTTGTTTAGGCGGCCGTGTAAGCCCAGCCGTCGGAATATCGTGTTTGACGCAAGAACGGGTCCCATGTTTGTCCAACATCGTTTACATTTCATTTTGCTGTAATCTCAGGGTCGAATATCTTCGGCCCAATAGACGAGCAAAGTAACGCGCCCAGTTTTGCGCATATTGTAGATATATACGGACGTAGAGCGTGGATCGCGGCATAGTCGTAGATAAATGTGTTACACACGGTTTGTCCGGGCGCACCTCCCAGCTTCCGGTTGGCGAGCCTTCGACCGAACCTCAACCCGCAAGCCCCAATTTTCCTTCCCACCCCCGCCTCCAGGGGCGGTAGAACACGAGGCGTAATTGTTTAGAAGCTCTTGATCTGTAATTCCACCCGCTCGATGCCGTGGCTGAAATAACGTTAGGGAGAAAATCCTACGGCGATCAAAGTTTCCTCCCTCGAAAACCACCAAGTGAGCAAACTCGTTCTGATTCAATTAAGTATCGACGGCGTTCCGCAAATTCGCCACCCCAGCGCTTCTTCTCCGGGATCAGTTTGCGACTCAACGGTGAGAAATTGGGTATTTCAGATTTGAAAAATCACCCAAACACCTTATTAGCCGCCGCACATCCGGTTCCGTTTCGAGATATTGAAATTGGAGGCGGAAAGAAAGTTTCACGTTAAATCGAGCCCACTTTCTGTCGTGCAAAAATAAATCCCACCAAATTTTTCATCGACCGTAAGTATTCTTCAAAAATCGTCTACTCCGAACGGAAGACTGAAAGAGATTTCCTTTCCTATCAAACTTTTGAATCTCTCAAAGGTACGCGCGAATGTCCGATAAGTTTGGGTCAGTTTGCGCGTCGCAGCCACGGTTGCGAACGTCGATAAGCAAAATTATACTCATCGCCCCGGAAGGATGATGAAAAAACGAAGATTAGAAGAAAACAAAAATTCAAATAACAAATTAACATTTAAATGTGATAAGAACGAAAAGGGACGCACCTTATATACGGGACACAATGGCACGGCAGCTGTCCATTTAGAATCTCGTAATTTAATTCTAGAGACGCAAACAGAAGCGAGGAAGTCGGTATTTGCAGCGGGCAAGTAAGGGAGGGAGGGAGCAGAGAAAGGGGGAAGACGGAAGATTCGAGCTGGAAGATTTTCAAACAATTTGCAGCTACTGTGAAAAGAAGTGTTTCAGTTCAGCCGTTCTCCCGATCCTGTCAAAGAAATGAATATTAAGAGAGTCGGTCGAGAAAAAAGGAAGAAGAAGAAAAAGAAGACCAAGAAGACGAAGAAGAGGCGCGAACGAGAGTGAAAGGGGACTCCCCTTTGTTTACCCTGTAAAAATGGCACGGATTTCCTGAATCGCGATATCCCTCTCCTTGTGTTACCTTCCGCTTGGTACAAAACGTTCGCACTAAAAAGCATATCGTTCGGAATTAGCTTTGTTCAACCTTTTTTAACGGAATGAAAGGAAAAGCAAAAAAAAAAAAAAAAAATCGAAAAAGAGGAAGGAGGGGGGGGGGAAGGACAAAGAGAAGAAAGCGAGAATATCCTTCCTTCTTTTTTCAAGCTTTCCCCAATTTCCATATTCGAGATCCGTCAATAATGTCCCTCTTCTCTTTTTTCCTCCTTGCGTACACAATATTTCGCAAGACTTCTCGCAAGGATTTTGCCGCGAATCTTATCTCGCAAGAAACACAACGTAGAATAAATTTCGTACACGACAGAAATACAGGTTTAATCTGTGGTTAGGCAGCAATAATTTTCAGGAAAAAAAAAAACAAATATATAAAAAATACGTTCCACAGCATTTTTTGGAAAGAAACAAGTAACCAGTTTTTACCATAACTTCTCGACGATTGCGAAATTGCAGGCTAACTGTTGACCTGAGGCATGAGCGATAAAAATTTTCCTACGAATACATTTGGGTGTGTCATTCTTCCAAATCGTGATATTTGGGACATTTTCTACAACTCATCAACCAAATTAAAAGAATGTAAATTTGTGTTCATCTCTGTAAAGCGCATTAGTCCGCATTATTGCCGACTATCGATACGAATCGAGTCGATAAATTCTGTATTGGCTAAGAATCAAGTTCAGCACCAAATTTCTCAGCCATCAACGGGCCGCGGTATGATTTCTAAGAGTTATACACACATATACATCGATATCGATTGATTTACTCACGATATCTTCGATCCGCGAGCATCCCCGCCTCGCCGTGCATACGAGGGCGACTATCACCCCGCCGCCGAACATCAGTATGAGAAATACGGCAATTTTCCACCCGTGATCCCGCTGGGGGACGAGTTTCCTCGCCGAAGGGAGTCCGGCTACATCGCCGGTCGAGACGCCGAGTCTCGAGGCCTTGAAGAGCAGAGTCCTGAGCCTCCTTGCCGCTTTTTCGCAGGCCATTTTCGAAGGATTACTCTTGGACGTCGGCCTCGTCCTGACGTGCACGTGGTCCATGGAAACGCCTCGATTTGCAGTTCGATTGGATTTCAGTCAGAGGAGGGAGGAAAAGAGAAGAAGAGAAAAAAAGAAAATATAAAAAAAACGAGCAAATACACACCACCAACCGGAGAACGTTTTCGCCGTTTGTGAAAATCACTTGCAGGCACCGACGAGAGAGTCAACCGCAGTCTGATCCCCTCGATTCTTCATCTTTCCCTCGCATTCACACTCCGCCCTCCTCGTATATCGTCTTCGTAATTCATCTTGGAAGGAGGAAAAAAAAGTCGAAAGTATCGTCCGGGTGGTGCGAAGCCGGTGTTCACCTGAAGTAGGAAAAGTCGTCGTTCGATTCGGCCAGATGTGTTCATTCACACGATTGTGAATCGCCTCGGCATCATTCTTTGCGGGACTCGTTAACCGGCAGGAATGGAAGAGCCATATATCACAGCGATTACTCCGCCCGTTCGGTGACAAGGAAAGGTTTTACCCTGAAAAACTTTTTCTCCGTTAATTCCGGGCTTTGCATTGTCCGTTAAAATCCACCGATTCCGATCCGCCGTATTTCGGAGGAACGAGAGGAAAGGACGCTGATTAATCGGCGCTTGCGGAGATTCGATCCAAGCTTCTTCCCCGCAGAACCGGAAGCAGCCCGCAGCGGCAGCTCGACGCGCCACATCCGTCCATTTTTGAAGTAGCGACGTCGTATTTCCGCTGATCGTCGAGGTGCGGAATCAGCACCGGTTCGATGGGTTTGTCGTTAAGGATTGCAGCACCGGATTCCCGGCGAGGTTTTTCAGCCGATACGTTTGCGTCAGCTCCTTATCCTGCATCGGATAAATTTTATAGTCGGTATGACGTTAACGGCGTTCCCGTATATCTTTAAGACTCTTTACGATGACGAGCCAGCTGATAGTTTGGAAAAACTTGGCCATCGGGAACGCTCAGCTTCTGAAAAGAAAAAGAAGAAATCCGTCAAATGTAAGTTACACGACGAAAAGGCCGCAGACCGCGCCTCCGACTCGCCTGTAATTCATACTAACGCTGAAAGGACGATATAAGAGATCCTTTGAGGCCGAAGTCAATTATTCGCGACAAGCAGACCGATACAATGACAAACTCCCTCCCACTCGGCGTGCAACGCGACAAAAGAGTTTTGCCTAGGAATATCGGCGCCGCGAATCGGCACACGTAGATGGAAAAAAAAGTAGAGAAAGAGAGCGGGGTGAAAAAAAATTTCTAGACTCCATTGTCGCGGGAATTCTCCATTATGCTCTGAAACTGCCTCATATACACGTATATAATGGAACGCACGTGAAAAGTTCAATTGTCCCTTGAGGATTTCTTTGGAAAATTTTTGATCCAATCTAATTATCATCACGGCGATGTACCCTTACGCTCTTTACGCCAGATCCCCTATTATATTATCAAAGACCCGAGGGCTTTCATTCTGACCGGACGGGGCCCGTATTTTGTCTGGGAACGAAAATAAAAGGACGTAACAACTTTATCCTGCGCCTTGTTCACCCTCAAAAGCTTCAGACTAATTAGACAGTTTCCATTTTCCTGTTCCTCTTTTTTCTTCTTTTTTTTTTCTCTCTTTGTTTTGTGTTGTTTTTTGCATCACAGTATCGGAAGGAGATAACGCTAAACTAAACGCGAACAAAAACCGTTATTACCGTGGGGAAAAAATCATCGAATTAAGTTTATCAATCCAAAGTTTTTCACTGTTCGTTTTTCATTTATTTTCAATTTTGTCAAGTCTCCGAAGGTGGCAATAATCCTATTCGAAGAAACGGCGAGAATCGATAAATTTTCGGATCTCCGATGCTCGACGTTGTATTTTAATGTTTAGCAATGTACGAAATGAGCGATAATTTATGAAACTGGTAAATTCGCCGTCTCCGCACGTTTCTCACTTTAGAAATACTTTCCAATTTCGAATTCTGTACACACACCTATAAGATACCATGTATAAAGTATCCGATCGATTATTCTCGTGACAAAGTTCCTGCCAAGATTACGCCCCCAAGACTTTCGGCAGTCCTAAACTGCCACGATGAATAAATAAACAAGGAAAGCCGCGAGGGTCACCTTGGCTTAGCCAAAAGTCGCGTTTCGGAGTGATTTACGACGTGATTTATCGACATGGCCAGCATCTGAAGAACTTGTAAAGAAAAAGAATAAGGAAAAAAAAAAAAATAACTTTATCACCAGCTCAAAGCTCGTACGTTACGGTTAAGAAATGCGTACACATTATACATCCAGGCATTCAGTATTTACGCTGCGTTGGTAAAAAGTTTAACCCTTCTTAAAAGTAGGTACCCCTCGTTTTTCCCTCTAAAATTTTCACGAAAAGCATCCGCCGGCTATACAATTTTCGTATATCTAATCTCAACTCCGAGAGGTTGATTCAAATCACCCGTCGTATGCCGACGACGACGATGATGATGATGATGATGCTGCTAAACAAAAACGCTGAAGTACGCGGATCGCTACAATGTTTCTCTTTGATACGATATTAATTAACTGCGTGAATAAAAGGTGAATACGGGAGAAGTTGGTTCAAGGATCGGGTTACGCCATCGCGGCTTGCTAACTAAGCGAGCAAAGACTCGTCCTGTCACTCTCTCTCACTAATTAGTTCCTTGAAGCAATAAGCAGCCACTTGGCTGTCGGAGGAGTCTTCCAGCCTCGGTGATATCCTCCCTTATAAGCTATGCGCCTCTCACCTTTACCGGTAAAATTTCACCCGGTGGAACTCTCTTATTTTCTCCCTTTGAAGGGGAGATAAAAGAGGAGGGCGCGGAACGATTCGCGATGTATAATTTACCGGGATATATTCGCAGGGTTCTCTTTCCGCTACTTTGTTCATCTGTTTTTCATTCATCGGCATAGTTACTTTATCGTGTATATTTTACAAAAGGTTCGTCCTCGCGTATACACTAGAGTTGCAGCGAAAGAAATATTCGCAGCTACAGATCGGTTGGATTCTTTCGATCTGTCCGTATCCTTAGTTTGCATGAAAATAGACACTTGTAATTTATATCATAATCCTTGGACCACAGCTTCGAAATTGTATAAATTATTTTTTTTCGCTGTCTTTTACGAAGAAATAATTAAAGATAGCTAGGTATTTAATATTTTTCGGAACAATGTAACAGAATTAACCTGAAAGAAACCTGTCGACCTACAAAATTTAAAATGCATCGATAATACGGTGCTGGATGTGTCAAGAGTCTCGAACGAACGGTGAAAAGCTTTTGAGGAAAGCCTCAATAGCTGAGAAAAGGTCCGCGTTCAAACGGATCACTGAACAATCCATTTGATTTTCAATTTTTGAATGGAAATATCGACTCGGCGAAGCGTAAGAATTGATCCATCCGCCGTACTGCACAGTGAAATAAAAAGTCGACACCTTGTATCTTATCTTCCAATTTCTCCTTTGCATTATTTAACACTAGAAAAATATTAATCATGCCAAGCTAGGCGAGATCTGCCAGCGTGAGAATTTTCCTTGCGAATAATTCTCTTCACAAACTTTTACGTCAAATTTACCAAAGAATATACAAGAAAAGTCTGTTTTAACTGGAAGAAGGAATGAATTAAAACAATTTAGAATCAAAATAGACAATGAGTTTTTTCAGGTAGCCGGTCACAATGTCATCTGTTCAGATTCGCGAAATAATATTAGTGATGATGATTATACGATTGACGGTTTTCTCAGTTTTCGTGCATCCAGCTTATTCTTTCAATCTTATGTTTTGTTTCAGTGATCGAATCGGTAACAGGATTTGACGATCGAGCCAGTCTGGTGAAGAAAAAAAATATGTGTTCAATGCTAAGTGACAATCATCAATAAACGATAGTGAATAAGCTGAGCCGAGCTTTTGGAAATATGAAAATTGATTTCCAACAAAGAATTTTTCTCCTCAGGCTAAAGGATGGTTTTCCTTTATGAAATATTTACCGTTACGAATAGCTACAACTTTCCCCCCTCGTTGTCAAAGTCGTCTATAAATACCGAGCATACTAGCAAAAGCCTTTCAACATTTTCTTTCAACATCGCATCGTACTAGCGCGAGAGCTGTTTATTACCAATTTTTCTTCGTAAAAAAGAATCCGCGAGCGCGCAACGAAGTGCAGAACAAGTTCCTCCGTCGACGCGGGTTGTTCTTTGTATTTCAATCCAAGAAGTGAACGAAATCGCGTTGCCATCTCGGGCTGTCGTTCGATCGAATATTTCCGGCGCTACTATGAATTTGGTAATATTAGAACGGAATTGACTGTAGGTGGTTGTTTGTTGTAGGTGGAAAAAGAGGAAGAGGAGGACGGGAAGAAGTTCGACGGTTTCTAAAATTTACATTCAATTCCATCGACGATTGGAATCGTCGTTTGTACGAAAAAATTTCCACAAAGAGGACGACGAGTGAATTGTCCGAGAATTCAGCACCGGCAGAATAAAATAGAAGCGAAATTTTAATTCTATTTCCTACGTAACGCTGAATCATTCTGTTCAATGTGAAAAAATAACGTCAACTCGCCTCTATAACCACGCGCAGCAACGTGCGGCGTTACGTTTTTTCATCTATATTTCCAAATTTCTGATTGGACGGTAGATTGTGATAAGGGTAATAATAGCAGCGATAACGAACAGCGGAAGGGCTGATTTCGGGCGAGGGGCGATGGATCAAAGTTACCCCGAACACGTGTACGGCCGGGGCGATCGCGTTTGTAGACAAAATAACGGAGAATTATTGAGCAAAGAAATAAATCAGTGAAACGGGACGAAAGCACCGGCGGTTCAACCCCTGCGGAGTTTCCTGGTCGAGTATGAACGTGATAAGAGGAACACGTGTTGAGCACGCGCTATCGTCGAGCACTCTTCTCCCCTTTTCACCCTTCCTCACTCTCCCTCCGATGATCCGAGCTGATTTCTTCCTTATTGAAATAATGCCTGAGAGATATTGAGAAAGGGAGGAAGAGAGAGAGAAAGCGGATAAGAGAGAAGAGAAACAACGGGCTCTGTGCCAAGATTTAATTCCCATAAAGCAAACGGACCGAAAGTTTATACTGCCAATATTATTTTTCCGCTAAATCATGACCCGATTTTTTACTTTCGTTCTTAGAGCAAGATTAATTTCGAATAAAAGTACATTTTCACTGAAAGGAAAAATAGCACGGTTAATCTGATTTTGAACCCCAGTTTTTAGAGGCATGCGAGTAAAACTGTGAAATTCAGCGAAGTTATTGCATATCTGTGAAGGAGTGAAACGGTAATGATTCCACGCTGTCGGCAATATTCGGGACAAGGAAACAGCGGACAGCAACTGCAGGTGGCGAAGAAATGTTGAAATTTAAAATGCCGGCAGCTGTCGGCTGACAGCAGCAGGATGACGATGTAAAGCACGATAAGCACCAAGCCCAGACCGCGTGGCGATGGACCGAAAATCGTTTTAAAAATATTATCGTGTCGCTAAATTGTTTCAATAACGCTTCGCGCCGCGCGTCAATCCCCCCCTCACGCCGCAAGCACGCGTGCAGCTTCGTTCAGTCGAAATTGGAGAGGGAAAATCGGTGAAATTATAATCGCGATACAGGTAGTGTACTTTGGGTATAATATGCACGTGGTTATAATCGATACGATAAATTCCAGGGAATACCGAAACCCGAAGCTGTTACCTAATTCCATTACTGACTGTGTCCTGAATAATGGAGTGCTTAACGCTGCGAGCTTTCGTCCTATGCGGTTTGAAATAATTCATGGTGTTTTTCCATTCGGCGTATTATTTCACTAACTTTTTGAACCCTTGGAACAATGATGAGAAATTGATGACGTTTGAATAAGCCCGCATCCCTACTTTTTTATTTTTGTGCTCAGAGACATTTTTTTGGTAATTCGAATTATCGCAAACGTATTTGTTAATCAATAAAAAGAATGGAAATTATTTAAAGTGTACTCTTGCGGACTTGAACCATTGGGAAAATTCTCTCGACCGAATATTTCTGAAAACCACGTAAATTTAAGCTCCGGATATGTATAGGTACGTGTACAATACTCATCACGGCAGCTTTGTTCCTTCTTACGGTAGTGATCAAGGATATAAGATCCGCAACCGAGTCTCGGCTGAATATTCAAATCGCGAGGGAAATATTTCCGAGTGCCGCGATTGATGCGTGACAGATTATAATGTCTACCTCGACGGATTCGTAAAGAAAGAGAATCCGTAACTGGAGAAAAGCCCGCTTTTAAAACACACTGAAATTAAATTCAATTTCTGTACGCGAACTCGAAACGATACGATTCCGGTACGACCGTTCATTCTGTACTGTCTGAATTACACCCAAAGGGAAAGGAAAAAGGATTTGAATAATTTCCGCGCAATTGGCATAAGAAGCACGATAATAAAGAAATAAAAAAATAAAAAAATAAAAAAACCATGGCCATTCGTTTCCTTTCATGTATTTCATAATCACTCTGTGCCCCTCTTCCTTTTTAAACAATCAGAATCCGAAATCGCGACGTGACGAGCTTATCTCGGCTGTAATATCGATCAGAGATAATTCGCCACGTGTTTTCCAGGGACTGCATAATCGAGTCGGCCTGCAGCCACAAGTGAAGCTAATTAGCGTGAACGTTCATTAGCCCGAAGTTGACTCGACACCGAGTCATAGACCGTCGACTATGCAAGGACTCTTGAATCCCCGCGCGTGCAATGCAGCGCCGCTAAGTACACACTTGTCTGCATACATAGGTACGCCTTACACATCCGTTGCACGTGCGCGGATCAATTAAAATACGAATGAAAAATCCGCTGATAAATATATTACCGAGACATACTAACCTTTTTCGAAACTCTGGCAGTTCGTCGATCAGCGAGCAGTTCGTGTATCGAAAACGGATCACCACCTCAATTTTGGCGCGAGTATCGAAACATTCGTTATTTTCTTGTCTTCTTTCTTCTTCTTCTTTCGTTTTCATACGTTTGTAATCGCATATACCCAGGTATACACTACGTACGTATATTATCAAACACAATCTCGATTACTCGTTAAAACGACAATAATAATAATAATAATAATAATAACAACAACAACAGCGATAATAAATACGACAGCAATTCTCCGAGCGATCGAGAACGCGCAGAGCGTTATCCGTATTTTAAAATCACGAGATTGAAATTACACGGACGAATTTGTATCGCCGAATTTCTTTCACCCCGGCACTCGTACGGATGATCTCTGCGCTTCGGGCAGCACGCGCGTTCCGATTTTCTGGGCCTCGTGCCCGGGATCGAAGATCGTGCGATCGCGGCTAACGGCGCTCGTCAGGCGTCGCGACGCTCACTGCGGAGGCGGAGCGGCGCTCTCGCCACTTATAGCTGGCTCGCTGCTCTGCCACCCCCCGGCTTCGTGCCGGTTGTCGGCGTCCTTCTCGCATTCGACGCAAGCGTGCCAAACACGGTTTAGTCAGCTGGGAAGACGGAAGAAAATTTTTCAACAGTGGCGGGTGGGTTGGACCGTTGCTTTTCCCACTCTCGGCCGTCGCTGCTGTCCGTACACTAAGAGCCGCTCCATAAATTACGTTCGCTTCGGTTCTCAGGTGGGAAACAAGATCGGAGAAAATGGAGGGAGAGGGGGGGGGGACCTACTCGAGTGTATCGTTTTTGCTTTTTCAAACTAATCGGAGAACGTCTCGGAGGCGCTTGCTTTCTTTCAACCTTTCTTTCCTCTTCTTCGCGAATTTTTTTTTTTTATTTCTGGGTGGGGGGGGGTTCGGCGAGAGTCAGGGTGGTGGTGAAGATGTAGAAACAGTCGATGATGGATGGCTCGGAATGCCGGATTTTGACAACGCGGAGTCTGTTGAACAGAATTTTTTAATGTATGACGTCGAAACACGTGGAACAGTCAAAATAGAGAAAAACAATATTTTGACGAATCTGTGACTGATTTTTTATCACTTTTTATAGGTATTTGCAATACGTTATATAGTTCTATGCACGTATAGCGATGATAGAAAGTTTCGGCGCGTGGAAAGATAATTCGAAAAGTCTCGGATCGATGAATTAAAATTCGAAAAATTAGCCCGAACTTTCGCGTCTTTGAAAATCGACTTTTTTAGTCTTACGTGTGACATACATGTATGTATACACGCAACGAACTAGGAGAGGAATCAAAATACAGCTTTTATTGAAAATATGATAACTTTAGGAAGAAAGGAATTACGAAGAGGCTGTACAGCGAAATTCACTTGGCTTTACGACGGGCTGCCGGAGCGAATAGAAGGGATGAAAAAAATTCTGAAAAATAACCTCACGTAATTTACAGACGACCTCCAGGGCTTAAGAAACCATCTATCTTGCGATACACAGTCAGGTACATGTAGTAACGTTATTCAGTCATTTTTCGTTCCCACATTTTGAAGCGTGAGAAAAAAATGTCTGTATGCTAAAAATTTTCAGATTATCCCGAGCGTTTAGGTACACGTAGATTCGCGCTTTCTTTTTTACGACTCTACATTCTATACTTCTTCTTTGATGTTCTAAACTAATTTATCATATAAAAAGCAATTGTTATACTTACGTGGACGTTGACTGTCGATTTTCTTCAATTTTACACAACGTTTGTACCACGATAGCCGTTTCATTTACATTCAAACATGTGTTTCAAGCATCTGACTACCCCGTCGTTTCGCTTTTTCAATTATTCCGAATTACATTATACGAATAATATTTAACTTACAGGCACAGCGTTATATTTTGATTCTGGAAAAAAATTATATCGTAATATTATGTACAATAATATGCGTACAATTCTTACATTCAACATGATCACAGAGTTATTGTAGCAACCATTTGCGTTGGCAGAATATACAGTAAAAATTTTACGAGTACAAATTCCGTTCAATTATCTCAAATTGGCCGGTCTTCCGTACTTTTTTCGTAAAAGTTTTTCTTCTTCCCTAATGTAATGGCTAAAAGTACAAAAAAAAATCTTTTGCGTAAGTCTCTTTTCGACCATTTCTCTTTTTTTTCTCTTCACGAAGACAGTTCACGAAAATGAAATCCACTATCGCGTTCATTGAAAAAGATGAAGTGATGAAAATGCGATGATCATGCGATGAAGAACAAAAATTAACATTTCAAAACTATGACGGATCACGTATCACAACATATTTTGTACTCGAATATGTA
Source organism: Neodiprion fabricii (assembly GCF_021155785.1). Lineage (NCBI taxonomy): Eukaryota > Metazoa > Arthropoda > Insecta > Hymenoptera > Diprionidae > Neodiprion > Neodiprion fabricii. The sequence continues at coordinate 33,707,908 of NC_060240.1, forward strand.
AATGAACTCTCAAGGAATCGTATAAATTTTTAACGTAACGTGTACAAGTATATTGGTTGTACGCATCGTTATTTCCCAACGAAATGCATTATTTATCTATCATAGGCACCCTAACTTCGATATGTTATAAATTGATTGCAAATAAAAAGTATTCGTGTAAAAAAGTAGATAGTAAAAAACGAACGATAAGAATTAAACGATAACGATAAATCGTAGAAAAGTTTTTTGTGATGTTTTGTCTTTTCGTTTCATTATAAACTTTGACCTCTCACGTCTGTACTATATAATTATAAATAACGTTCGGAAGGAATTACAACGTGTTATCTATACATCGAATTAATACGTGGGATTGTTTTCCGACAGCAACAATCGACTAGTTACTTGTAAAAGGCACCGGTTCTAAAAAGCACGATATAATTACAGCAATGATGACACCACAATTGGATTCTGTACATGTTCGAAGGCCGACGATGACTGATCTCAAGGAAATAAAAGCCAGTCTTAACCGTTTTCCTCCCAAAATGCTCTTCAATCCTGTTCCCTAACTTTGTTCCATTTCCATTTCCTTTTCCTTCTCCTTATCTTCTTCTCGGTGAAAAAGAAGAAAACGGGGGAAAAAACAAACCAACAAAATGACAAAAATGCGTCCGCCGCAGGCAGGGTGGAATCCGATGATCGAGTCCTCGTGTCATCAAATCGCGGACTAGACGACCGAGTAATCGTTGATCAACGCCTCGCCAAAGTGTGTCACGACATAGTCGTGGTAGTACATCATTATACAGAGTGGTTGGCCGATTATTAGACTAGCCCAAACGATAATGTTGCCCCATCTCGCGCCGCAACGTACCTCGACGATCCTGCTAAGCGCCGACAAAGGTATCTGACAAATTGAAAATATCCCACGTGTTATTGCGGCGTTTTCGAGTTGAAGAAAAATTTGTCCCAACGTGTGAACCTTGGAAATGAAAATTCCCGAAGGTTTTTATCGCTCACCTGACCCATCATCCCCATGAACGCCCATATCTTGAACGTCTTGAGCGGGACGCTGACCAAATATTCGTGAAAGAACGCGCTGATGAAGAAAACGGTGATGCTGGCAACGGTCTTGCTGTATCCCATCTCGACGACGGGGATGTACAAATGTCTACGGAAAGTACGTAAGGCATGAACTGTGCGAAAATAAATACGAGGGTGAAACCATAATTTTCCATTCTATCAGCCAGCTTGTGGATAATAATAATTCAGGAAACTGATCGTCGTCGAAACGGGTTCGGATGATGACCTAAGGACAGTTGGCCGTGACGGGGATCTCGTTATAAAAGTGCGGAACAGACGGTTCCTTTTTCCAAAAATTTTCGTTAAATCTCCCGATTTTAGCATCTCGTCACTGTCACTCGACACCCTCCGCCATCCGCGACGTAAATGATCTCTGGATCCCACTCACCGCACGGCCCATCGATGTACCGGTAAATTCCAACTCCTCCAGAAGGTGTCGATGTTGTTCGAGTTCCACCAATCACCGTAAAAATTACGGTCAGCAAAGTGCAGCAACTCACCCATCAGATTCAGGTAGGAGTGAAAGGATAAGTAGAAAAAGCACAGCCACATCAAGTGGTTTGGAATCTGTGAAGGAAAATTGAGCCGTAGTAATTTTTCCCCCCGTCCCTCGTTTTTTTTTTTTTTGGTTTTTTTTTCAAACTCGAAGAATTGACGCCATTGCCGTTTATAATTGATGGGTGGGTGGGAGGGAGGATGGGGGGGGGGGGCAGTTTAGTCGCGAAGGGAGGATTAAATTGACGTGACCCTTTTTCAACTTGGATAGGGTGGAAAATTTGAGTTTAAAAATTCACGACTCGATTGTTCTTTTCGTAAGAAAATCACAAGAGGTAGCATACAGAGCGACGGCTGCGTCGATTCTCTTTTTTTTTTTTATTCATCCCTTATACAGTATTGACGAACCTCTTACAGCGACAAAATGACAACGAGTAAAGACTGATAAAGCAATGGGACAATTTGAGCCAGAGGCGAACGAATTCTTGTATATAGGTATCTCGATGCTCGTACGTACGTGAAACCGTTCCTTGGGAGTTAGAAGTAAGTTTCAATGGTCGTAAATACGTACGTGAACCGCAAGAAAGAAAAGTTTGAACAACGGTAAAGTACGGAATCGTAATGTCGCAAGGACCGTATCATACAGTGGTGATAAAACAGTAGAAGTTAAAGGAAGAAAGAAATAGTAGAAAAGGCTTCATATAACTTCTGGCTGCAGTGCAGCGGCGTGTAAGGTGCATCAAGGTAGGTATGTACGTGTACAACGTGTATGTGTGTGTGTATATATATATATATATACACACACACATAGATACACATGTACGTGTATACGCATTACACACAGACGTACGAGGATCGGTAAGAAAACAAAATTAAAAAGCCACAGAGAAACGGAAGTTTCTCGCTTGGAGGAAAGACCTCGGGAAAATAGAGTTGGGGGCTCGTATGTGGGGAGGAAGTTCACCCTTCCCTTTGTCGATGCTGCAACATTATTAACCCCTTTGCGGGCCGCAACTGGCGACTACGTCGAGAGGAATGTTCGGACAGAGACCGAGACGAGTCATCCTCGTAATGTCAGGAATGCGATGCGAGGGATCGACGCGGCCCTTCGATGATGGGGGAGGAAACGGAAAGTCGGTATCCCGGGTTTGCTTGTTGGGTGCGTAAATTTGACGACGACGATCGACGATCATTCGGATGTACGCTAATCGAGTTTGGAATAAATTTTACCGAAGAAAACCGATGCGTTATAATCGATTGAACATCCGCGAGGACGGTAAGAAAGAATGGAATTGTAAAAAGTTGAATTTGACAAGTTAAGGAGAAGAGGGGATACACGGTGGTTTGTTTCCAAGTACGTATGTATATGTATGAGATTCGTTGGAACGGTTCGAGATTTCCCGCTGTCGGGAAGAATCGAATCAGACTCAATTAACACGACAAGGAGTTAACAAATATTTGCTCAAGCGGAAGAAACAATTTCAAATACTTACAGCGAGCTTAAGAAGACGCTCCGAAGCTTTGGCGACGTCCATATTCTGAAACATAAACAACAGAGTCTGAAAATGATAACACGTATACATAGTATATTGTATATACCTACTACCCACCCACACACACACACACATATATATACATATATATATTGTATACGTATAGATAGATGTACAATTGAACAAACAAGGGTCGAGCTGGGAAATGGTAGGATGATGTTGCAGGGAAAACGTTGTAATGCCGTTAAAACGCAGGTGCGGAGGCGACGAATCGTATAACAAACCGGAGAAATTTATCTCCGAGTCTCCTTTCTCCTCGCGCGCTTTACTGCCGAGGGCTTTGATAATTTCCTCAACTCCCCTAATTATTCATTCGTAAAATTGTATAATTAAATGAGGAAAATAAACAATGAATCCTGCAGTATAAACTCTCGACACAGCTGCGCCGATTTGAAAATGAAAAAATACAAAAAAAAAAAACAAAAATTACGAGATACACAGCGACAGCTGCAGCAGCAGCAGCAGCAGCAACAGAAGCAGAGGCAGCATGACAATTCTTTACTCCCGATCTATTTCTTCGGCGTGTCAAGTCACCGAATTTCTATACCCGGCCAACAAACCTCCCGAGTAAATGGTTAAGGCTTCTCCTAAGTGCTTTTCATTCTATTTATTTAACCGTAGCAGCTTCTTCTTTCCCGATGGCGCGAAAGCCTCGCGTTCTCTCCTCGAAACAGGCAGGTTATATATATATATATATAATAAATATACAACCCTGCACCGCAACTTACTTTTCCCTGACAGCCACCCAGCTGGTTACCGGCTTGGTTAAATTAATGCAAATCTTCAAATCCCCCGACAGGTAGGTAACAAAAAATAAAAGTAACGAAGATTAATAAGCCTAATTTATGTATTTACGGGAGTGAAAACGCGGGAATGCACTCTGCTCGATAAAATTCTGATGAATTGAAATCTTTACCCTTGAGTATCTTCGCGCAGAGTCTCCTCGCGCTTGACGCGTGTAATTTCACGAAAGCTTTGTTTAGTAACGCCGGTTTACACGACGAAAGTTTCACGTGTTAAAGTCAAACGACAAAATTCACCGTACCGTAGGAATATTGAAATTAACTTCCGCGTCTTCCCTACGACGAAGGGAACGCTTTTCAAGCAAAAATTTCTCCATCTTCACATCACGTTTTTATACGTATAAAATATATGTACTTGTATGCGTTTGTACGCGTATGAGACGCCTTTATTACACCGAAGCATTTAGTAGGTAGAAATTTGCGTAAACTCCCGAGATGAACATGGCAAGGGAATCGCAATAAAAGTTGCACGTATGTATCGGTATTACATACGTCTGTACAATACGAGAAGCCGCTATGCACGGAGCTGTTGGACGGACGGAATTAATGTAAGTCACCTAAAGAAGGTGACGCATAAAATTTCATTCTTAGGAGGAGTTTAATATCTCTCCGGCACGTTTCGCCAACTCGCAATAAAATGAAATCCCGCGCGGACGTATTTAATACATACATCTATATACGTACGAAGGCGTATATACGTACGTTTGTATATTATGGCGGCTCACACGTACAACAGAGACACAATTTAATAAATGCGAAAGAGAACAATATGCAAGAGCCGGAATGAAATTATTAAACTGCGATATTGTTGCCACCGGGAAATTCAGAGAAGTTAATAGACACGCAGCTGAGCCAAATTCAGATCGACGTTCGTATGTTTTTCCGTATAATACGAGAAAAGAAAATTCACAGCGACGTCTGAAACTAATGCGGGATTTCCCGTTTCACCGGGACCTGTTGAACTGATCTGTTCCCAGGAAATTTCTCAAGCACGAATGACGCGGGAATCGACGAACTGGACGATTTCCATTTGTTCAAGAACAGCGAGTAATGCCATTTTCCAAAGCTGCAAGCTCCCGGATCACTTCCCGATCAGCTGAAATGAAATATACACAGGTTTATATGTACGTGTGCGCGTATTTACAAGTATATACGTCTGGCGAGTAAGCTCCGGTAATCTATCTGAATCCGGCAGCGCCGCCCGAGTGAATGCACTACGTTTCAAGTGGTAACGTAAATAATTAAAGGGTTGTTCCGGATCCCACGGTGGTAGGACGACGCCAGAAATCTTTCCTGAAAGCTTTCCATTAGCTCCGCTTTCCCCGTTTTCCTCGTGCACCCCGAAGCCGAAAGCTTTAAAATACATTGGCTCGTTGTGTCGCTGTGCAGCTTTATTCGAAGAGACAAAACCCCCGTGTTGTACCTCATACCTGGAGCTTACATTATAAACACCCAGAGACATACATACACGCGAGGAAATTTCACAAGTTCGAGCTCGTATACCTGTGTGTAGAGAAAAACACGAGAAGAAAGTGTGAGAAAATGAGAAAACTCGCGCGTTTCCGTTTTCGAGTGAAATTCAACGCGAAGGATTTTTCGAAACAATCAAACTCCTCACCGAGCGAATATTTACGCGCTAATTTTCCTCCTCAAATATTTTCAACGAGTCATGAAAAGGAGGTTGGCAATACCGAGGAAGATATCGCTTATAACCGCATAATAAAAATCGCTTCAAGAGTTTGTTATTATAAGATTGATTCCCCGGGTGGAGGAGGAGGAGGAGGGGGAGGGGGAGGAGGAGGAGGAGGAAGTCCCCGCACAGCGCTATAGAGGAGGGGAAGAGGAGACCGCATCAGACGCTAATTGGATTTCTCAAATAGAGGCAATCAATCTTGAGATAATGGGTGTCTAAATGGACAATGAAGGGGTAGGAGGATATACAACCCGAACCCGTGCGGTGGTGAGTTGATAGTTGATAGTTTGTTGTTCACAGAGCATATCCCTTTGCCCGGCTCTGTACCGCGGGTATCCCCGTTACAGGAGCTTCCTGATAGCTTTGCAGTTGTTAGAGCTAGGCCGCAAAACCGCTGCAGGTTCCAGGCAACGCGGATGGTTTATAGACGGCTCGTATTTTGTCATCCGTGAATAGAGTTCGACCATCGTTGTAAAAAGCTGATCCGAAAGCTCTGGACAAGCATCGTTCCTGACAAGATAATATACCTGACAACGAGTACAAGAAATTTCACTGCAATAAGTGTATTGGGTACTGACAACGAGTAAAAAGCCGTTGAAATATCGATACGATCGATCGATATCGAACGGGAAACAGCAATCGCGACGGTCTGTTCGTTGTTCATTATAGAAACTGTAAGCAAACAACTGTCCGAATTGATTAATCATTCAAACCGTGTAATCAAGCATGTCGCGTAGAAGTACATCGGTGAGTATAAGTTGGACTCTTCGTTAACGGGGGATGTATTATTGACCGGCGAAACTATGACGGGGGAAAGAGTGTCGGTTGAGATTTAGGGAAGAGCTGACGACGAGGAAGAATCTGGGTGGCGAGAATTGTCGACAATGAAAAAGCGCGAGAAGCTGCCTGTGATCAGTGACGTATGTAGTACCCGGGTTCACGGGGGGAGAAAAAGGAGGAGGAGGAGGATCAGGTTTGAAGGATAAAACCTTTTTCACCCCTTCTTCGTATAACACAAGCGAGAGAAGAAAAACAGATTAATTCAAGACAGTAACGCGGTGTATCGGAATAGATATTCGACGAAGTGATCGTTTCCGTGTAGAAATTTCCGCGAGAAAAAAGAAAGCTTTGTTTTCTTCGTGCCAAATATACGCGCGCATACGCGTTTCTTGATAAATATTTTAGCCGCCGCCGTTCACTCAGGTGAAAATTCAACCGTCATATCAACTGCAGTGATAAAACGTTATCGACAGCGTGAAAATATTACCCCGAACGGAACCCCGATGTTGTACGTCACTGATCACACGTATTATACGCCGAACACTGTGCCCAGCTTGTAGATACGGGGAACAAAGAAGCGGGTGAAGTTGTTTGACGAGCAATCGACAAGACAAGACATTGATCAGGTATGGGAGTAAGAAACAAAAGTAAAGTGGCAGGTGAAAGAGAAAGAGAAAAAGAAAATAAAAGAAGCAGAATAAAAAAAAAAAAAAAAAAAAACATAATGATAAAGCGAGTGTTCTATGCGCTCTAGTCAAGATTGAAGAGCTTTTTTCCCTTCTTTTCCCTGTTGTAGAAGTGAAAAATAACGGGGAAAAAAAAACCATGTGTATACCCAAGCTATCCGCTATCCGCTATCCAGTATTTCGAAGAGCTATTTTTCATCTTTCGCGATTGCCTATACATTGCAAAGATCTTCGCGTACAACAATCAACCGTATAACTTATTTCAGACTTGTCAAATTAAGATTTATATCTTACGCGTATATGTATATTTTCGTCACGGTTATACACTCGATACGACGCGTGGTGTCGGACTCGTTTGTCGGGAAGAGAATTTTCGTTCGCTTCCATGAACGAAATATGATCTATGTTACCGGTATAAGTTGATAAAATACTCACGCTGAACGGGATCAATGAATTTTTCACCGACGGGATCATCCACTGCTGAAACAACGACATCACCACTTGGCATCCGACGACCACCTCCAATATGCGTTTGATGAGGAAACTGAAATCGAAAGCGTTACGTATAGAGTTAAAAAATGATCGAATACTCGACTGATTTCGCAGCGTGAAAATCCGAACTGAATCGTACCATAATCGTGCGTTTCACCTTTTGATCGGACGGGATGAGAAGAAGATTGTAAAAATGAAGTTTATAAAACGAGGCGAGGCTGATTCGAGCCTTTGTAAATCGTTAAGACCACAGCGTGCAACGTATAAAGCGGTGTAGTTTTGTCCGACGCGATAAACGAAACGTAGGTGGGATATCAAAGTTTACAAGTTAGTTGAACCAAAGTTGTTTTATCCTCGATAGAATCGGCCACTTGAATATCTAACTTTACGACTATTTCCCTCTTAAGAGTTGAGAGTTGGTAAAAGTTTATACACGAGATCCCCGGCGTTAAAAAGAAACTACAGCCTCGTGCCGGGTTTGTAGACCAGTTTGGCGAAGCACCGATCTCGAGAAACCAGAGGCGTTTCGCTGTCCGGGTTGATGAGTGCTTTTTTTTTTTCTACGTTATTATTGAATTATCGAGCGGGCACCACCGGCGAATAAATTGCCTTCGTCGACGATTAGCGTCGCGACGCTTCGCGTTGTTCACCGTCAAGGCCGCGAGAATGTGATAAACGCCAATCTTTCGGCGGCCCCTTGACGCTGAGGGTATTACATGCCCGATCAAATTGTCTCTCCATCATGATTTCCTCTCGCGATGGAAATTGAACGTACACCCGCCTAATGTAGCCACTATCCCGAAACACCCGAGAACGAGACTCGAGATTTGTTTGCGTTCAATCGTAAATTTTTACTAAAATTTACTTCGATAACCTTTAACGCTTCTGTTTGTTTGTTGTCCGCTTCGGACGAATATCACGATGAATCTCTGAAAACTGTTCTTACCGTTTGCGGATCCGTTGGGTTCTGGGAAAATTCAATTCGTAGCAGAGAGTCGGTGCAAGAATGTAGTAGTAGACGTCGGCCAAATTCAAGTTGTCCGGATACTGAACGAGCTCGGTACCGCCGTTGGTTTCATCCCCATTATCCTTCGGCAACTTTGCGTTCTGCTTTGCTTTGGTGGCTGCAGCGGCGAAAAAAAGAAAAAAACATCGTTCAATTAAGACTTTCTCCGACTGCAGAATATGCCGCGGTTTCTAGCCCATGTATAATTCTATCTATTCACACTGAATCCCACCGCAACTAAGACGCCGGATCCGTTCGTCCGATAAAAATTTTCTCCACCTTCAAGGTGTCTCGCGCAATTTTAAAAGCACAGGAATTAAATTCGCACTTGACGGCGTTGTTGCTAGGTTATTATTAGGTTATTCTTCATCTTGTTGTTATTTTTCGAGGTATCGGAGAAGAAGAAAATTAAACGAGGAGATGAAAATCGAGTGTGTAAGCATTTGCAGGATGCTTGAAAACTGCGCTGCAAAGGAAACACGTAACCTGCAATATGAGAGGGACGTTGTAAAAGTAAACGGTGAAAGATCAAGCGAATTTTAGTCTCAAACGCTTCCCGGGAAAAGGAAATTTTCTCTAGCTCCGTGCTGCATAGAGGCGTAGAAATAGTTGGGTAAAGAGGCTCTTTCAATTTCGTTAACGAAACAACAAAACAAAGTCCGCCTTTCAGTCCGAAACGATGGCAGCAGCAGCAGCAGCAGCAGAATCGCTCCAAAGGTCTGAAAAACGTTCCGAGCGATCTTTCGAGCACGAAGAATAATCGACGACGCGATGTTTCCCTCTTTTCATTTAGCCAATTCGCTTCACACGCCTCCTCCTCACTTGTTGCCCAATCCCTGCTATTACACGCTCGGCGTAAGTAAAGAGCTGCATTGGCAGTCAGTGACTTTTGAGGTGTAAAAAAAACGAGCAGCTCTCGCCTGCACAATTTTCCACCCTTTCACACGGTACGGGAATAGGTTAAAAGAAAGGTACGAGACGTGAGAATAAATTATACCCATAGAGAATCAAAGTGCTCTACTTTTTACCCGCCGAGAGAAATTCCGTGTACGTGCATGTAACGTACATATGTAGGTAAGACACAGACGAAGAGCAGAAAGCTTCCTGGCATGCGCCTCTCTCCCATGAGTGTACACACATGCACGATGCAGATTGTAACGGTTTTTTTTTTTTTGAGGTTCAACCGATACGTTTTGATTTTATGTTATATTAGAAATCTAGATATATTCAATAAACAAAATACATTAAATCAGGAGGAAACAATGTAGAACACAGATTTATTGAGTTTTGGTATAACCTTTTAAAAGAACAGGCAATCATAGAAAATCTCATTCACTCTTTCATTCACACGTTAAAATTACTCAATGCGATTACCGACGTTTTGTATATAATTATTCTGGTAAAATTTTTGTACCATATTAACGAAAGACTGGCTCTCTTTTCCTTTATGCTTCAAATTTAAAAATGATTCTAGTGAAAGAATGAATCTACTGACAAAGGACTCTAAATTATGGTGAGATTACAATAAAGTTAACAGACGAAGATATAAAATACTGACTTAAGAAGGCTATTACAGATTTGTGGCACAATCCACCTACAAATCAGTAATGAAAAGATGACTTAGCTCGGAATATCTCTGATGAAGAGAGGTGGCCTAACGGCTCCGTAGATGATCATGGATGTTGAAGTTCTTTGATATTCCTTTTATAGAATCGGTCTTCACCGATTATACTGCGTGGTCGTTCGTCGATCAGATATTTGGATTTGTTCTTTAGGCTCACAGGCTCCGAAAGATTGGGATTCCGTTGGGTTACACTTCTTGTATGAATCGTCGTCTCAATTTTTTTTTTACTTGTTTTGTTTTCCCAAATGTTAACGAAATTATAAGAATGTGAATATGACAGGACTAGACTTTATATCGACCGTTCGCTTCGACCCCGGCTCGCAGAGAGAGAGAGTTACACTTATTTCACCGGATAGGTGATCTTGACCGACGTGACACCTAGAGTTAAGCGTTTGCCCTTTATTTTGAAACGTTGTATGTGCTTAAGGCGCGTACATACGAATTACTTTATATTCTATGTGATTCGCATGTAATATCGTTACAAGATGTTCACGCACTTTTTCGTACCGTCTACCCTTTATATTCCCGGACTACCGCGGAGCATCCCCCCCCCCATCACCACCACTACTTTATGCGCAAGAGAGAAATAAGCTTAGGAAACTAAAAAAGTTTCACCGTGTTGCAGTTGCATCCCGAGAAAGCACGCGGCAACGGGGGTTACATTGTGTGAACTCCTTTTCACCCGCAGCGGCAACGCTCGGTACTGCACTCAATTCACTTTCCATCATTTCCGTAGGGTTTTACCCTTGCAGGGTTTTCAGCCGCGAATTTAAGCTCGTTCAAAGGAACCGTGTTTTTTATTTTATTTTTTTCTTAATTTTTTTTTTTTTTTTTTGTTTTTCCTTTTCTCTCTTCGACACAAGCGCAATTGGCACCGGAGTGATTTTGCAACGACTCGCGGAACGTGCTTAGAGGAAAATACGCTCTGCGAAAAGCCACTCAAAGGTATAGTTTCATTGATAACGTGTTTAAAAAGGATGGGAATAAAAACGGGATGAAAAATACGCGATTCTGTATCGAAGAACTTGGGTAAACTGCAACTGCGCTTCCTTTCCCAGGCTATTTGGCCCCATTCAATTCTGCCTCCAGCCTCAAGACGGCGAAGAGGCAACCGGGAGTCCCTCGCCTCTCTACGGGATCAGGAATCTATTCGACGTCCCGATTCACGTGAAAGTCAACGCCGTCCTCGTTTCCTCGGTTTCCTGCAAAGCGGCGTTAAAAGTAGCGAAACAAGAAATTACATCTGACAATTTCCACCCGCGCATTGCATTGTAATAGCGAAAATTAAGCGCGATACTTTACGAGTTGAGTCTTCCAACTTCGTACGTCGTTTCGCATCTTTTTTTTCACCTCCGCCATCGGATATATCAGGGAGTTTGTTCGACAAGTAATTACGTATTCTTACCGAATCTTGGGAAAGACGCTTGCGCAATTTTCATGCCAGGGGGTGTTTTACTGATTGTGAGAAAAAAGTAACACCGCGGTTACAATGTATATTTCATGATTACTTGTCGTTGGATAAAAAGTTTTAAATCTTGATTTCTTAGTTAGGCATTTCTTAATTGAAAACTCAAAGTGCACAAATGAAATCACTTCATATTGACAACGACCGACCTTGTCTTTTGCCAATTGACGCATTTTAAAATAACTACGTTTGACTTCTATTTCTAAGCATATATTATATTCCGAATTAACTTTTGTTACCGTGTTCCAACCCATTTATTTTAAATAAATCTTCCGTCTTTACGTTTAATTCGAATTAATTACCGAGCCCTTAATTATCGTCCATTGTTTTACCAAGATTATATCAGCAAATACTTTATCAAGAAAAGGTAAGTGCCACCCTTTGATTACAGGAGCTCATTTCCTCTCAATACGAGCTTAACCAAGAATGGAAAATTTGGCGTTCATTTCAGGTAAATCGTGTTTAGGAACTTTGTATTAGAACCAGCGTTGAATTATCGGGGCGAGTTGCTTCTACCGTAAATGAACAATAGTCTTAATTATTAATATAGAATTTTATTTCAATGTTATTGATTTCAGTGTGGATTCAGAGATTGCGAAATTAATTCGAATCACACGGACACCGTGATTGCTTGAGCGAAAGGCCCCTTTTTCCACGAACCCCGAAAAATTTCTGTGTGCATGTTAAGCAAGATAATGTAACGGAGAAATTGAGTAATCCCCGAGAACGAGAAACCAAATTTATTCCTTCAAAATTATTCCATTACTTTGCCGACGGATGTAATCAGTCTTAAATTAACTCCGAACAAGAGTCGCGAATTCCGCAGCGCTGCTAATTTGTAAATTCAACATTACATGTAGTTAAAGTGACTTTCATGAAGAATTCGCTTCAAAACTCCGATAATTTATTCGAATTAAAAAAGTTGCCAAAGTCAAATTAACAGGAATTTGACGTAGAATTTTCACGTCACTGCGTGAAAAACCTTGTCCAATTTCGATTATTTTCTTTTTCTTTTTCGCTGACGTACCAAAACCGAAATAATAAGAAAACAAGTGGCTTTATGCCGACAGCGAGCAAGCCCTCGAACTTCTCTTTTTCACACTGCCGATTCCAAGTTCAGGGAAAAACAAAATATCGTTATCCAATTCAAATTCGTGATTGACGATTCAAAAGCTCTTGGATACCATATTGCATAATAATATTACGATTTTTTTTTGTTTTTTTAATTTGAACCACTGGAATGAATCCAGGATTATAAATTTTGGAATTTTAACCTTGGATTCGTATTTCCACCAAAATTCGAATAAGCGAAACGGGAAGTTGAAAAAGAAATTATTGAAAGTGGGAAAAATTTCGCGAAGAAGCAGCAGACAGACCATCTCGCGGAGAAAATTTTACACGCAGTTTTGATTAATTTCCGGACACTAAAAATTAGAAGAAAGAAAAAAAGTAAAAAACGGTACAAGCTGGTAATAACTCGGTGGGCGATAATTAACGGCAAGCGGGTCTGATTACCGTTTACATTGGCAGGCATATTTCGTTGTTCGGCCAATGTTTGCGTAGGGTAAGTCGAAGCCAGGGAAATGAGTAGAGAACTCGTCGATGGTCCTAGATTTAAAGTGACGCTTTACCGGAGAATCGCTGACGATAGCAAAAGTGTCCGACTGCTGCAGCGTGAAATCTGCATTCGTAACTGATCCGTGGCAGACGGGCACGGACGTACAGGAGTGAGAAACTGATAGAATTCCTTCAATTATCCAAATCCGATAGATGATCCAATCTGGAATTCAAATAAGCCGTAGCGAGAGATGAACCCGGTCTATATCCACGCCCGACTGTCGCAACTCACGCGCTACATCCTGTTATCGAAAATCTAAGGATCGCGGGGGAGGGAAAGAGGGAGGTGAAATCGCGGAGAATCGGAAAGGAGGCAAGAGGGACACCGACGACGGCACAGAAACACCAGCGGAAAGCCGTCAGTGCAACAATGGACGCCTGCCGTGTAATAAGCGCGAAGAATTCGCCCCAAATGAAATTCCAGTCTATTCTTTCCCGATTCTTTTCCCTCTTTTCTCCCTCTCTATCTCCGGCCTTTCATTTTTTCTTTTTTTTCTTGCTTTCTTGTTTCGTTTCTTTGTTGTTTGTTTTTTCACCTCGCAGAGAGCTCTCCTCTTACTCCTACTTTTGTATTCAGATCTCGTCCTCCGATGCCTCTTCTCCTCATCTCCTATATTCCATTGTTATAGGTTGTACGCGTACAGCTGACTTATTCCTATTCGAGAATTCGCGTTTTAATTGTCACCGTTTCCCTGATCAGCACTTTTTACCACATTCATGCATGAGATCGGGTTTATTAATTTGAGAAATAATTTTCTACGAGATACCGACGAGGATACGATGTTTTCATGAATTCTGAACGCAAACTTTCTCAAGTAGCAAAGCTCTTGTACACCAACGGGAACGGCATTAAGATTATTGTTTTCAGAGAAAATATAGTTTTTTTTTTTTTTTTCTTTTTGCTAGTAAAGAGCCATCGCACTAAACCCCTGCGATATGCGTTTAACAACCCGAAACGCAATCACAGCTTCAATGGGGACGATTTTCACTGACAATCAGGCAAAGCTCTGCAGCGAGTCGGAGTCAAAATCACGACGCGTTATTATATGTATAATAATAATAATAATGTCATAATAATTATAACGCGTCAATCATACCGACGATCAGAGTTGCGGGTTATTCGAGGCAGTCGGTAGATCATCAAGTCTTGATTATACAAACCCTGTGTGCCTACACGTCGCGTTTACGTACATGCACACATACATATATATATACATATACCTAATATATACGTATACAGATATATACGTGAGAGTCGAATTTTCCGCGTGAAATGCGCGCGCTTATTATACGTATATACTAATATACTTATGTATAGGGCAAGGCGTGCAAATGGCAGGCCGCGTGTCGAGGAGCAATTATGGAAGGTGCTCAAAATTGCTCACGGAACACTAGGAATTGTCTTTGATGATCATTCTGCCGTAATAACGTTTGATTACGCCTTCGGCATACGCAGCTGACATACATCCGCGCTTACACAGGTTCGGGTACGTAACTCGTCTCTCGTATGTGATACACATGTTTATACATACCGGAAAGCTTGCTGAATAACTAACGCGCCGAAGCCTGAATTATACTCTGATTCCTGGGCCTTGAATTCGGAAGGGATCGTGTTACACTTTGCAGGAAGCAATTTTTTTTTTGCCGAATTTTATTCATACTGACGGGAAAAAAGTATACGCCTTGAAAATTTCGTCGATATATGAGTTTTAAAAAAAAAGAGAAAGAAAAACATTAAGGAATCTCTTCTATAAATTCCGATACCTTAATTTCCAGCAAAAGTTTGGAGAAAAATTCCTCCGCCAAGCTGCGACCAGAGGAAGGATCAAAGACGAAGTACGAAGGATAAGAAATTAGGAGTTCGGGAAGATATAAAAAGGAGAAAGGGTGGATGGAAGGAGAGTTGGCGAAGTTGGGAGCTACCGACAATCGATACGCGTACGTGTTACGATTTGTCTATACAGTTCAAAACAGCCCACAGGTGAAAATTGCGGAAGATTCTGCGGTGTGGAGGAGAATTGCCGAGGAAGTAGGTATCATAGGTATCAGAGTTTCCCTGTTCACGCTGCGAGAGTTAATTTGTTGGATTCATTGCGCTTCCTCATTGGGGTCGTTACGGGAAATAGAGACCGAGTCCTGCGGGTTATATCGCGTGAAGTTGGAGGAGTTTGGGGAACGGTGAGAAGAGATAAAAATCTTTCAACATGTCCTCAAGACCACGTTCGACAAACCTGAAATTACTTCGGGCAACGGAGGTTGATTGAAAAGAAAAGAGAGGAAAAGAAAAGAAAAGAAAACTGTGAAGTATAAGAAGAGCAGAAGAGTAAGAAGAAACAAGAAAACACCGAAACGTTATGTCGGATCGATTTCAACAATCACTATCGGCAGACGTTCTCTCCAAATATTCCGAATTTGGTAAGATTTTTCACCATCGATTATTTCGATCTCGTAACTGCGCGATAACAAAATCTTCGCATCTTGATATTTACGCGACAAAGTGAACAGCTAATTCATACGCGTTACATCTACATATAACATAAAAATGTCCTATACACAACAAATTGAAATCGTACCTACTCACATTTCGATTGTTCAATAATGTAGTATACGATCGTCCGAATAAAGACAGTATATAAGCAATTTGAAAGTATCGTAAACGATAACGTACAAGTCTCCAGTTTAATATAAAAACGAAGATTTGCTTGAGAAGGGAAAGGAAGAAAAAAAAAAAGAATAAATCAAATTTCACCTGATACACCTACACGTAGCGAAGAAACAAATATACGGTTATTTTATATTCTTTACTTTCCTTTCTTATACCCGAGCTGTTCAGTTCTTTGAGGACATGAATTTTCTTTATTAGGGTAAAATTATCGTTGCGCAATTTCGGCGGCCTCTCTCTCTCTCTCTCTCTTTCTCTCTCGCTCTCCTTCCGCTCAGTCCTCTCGTGTCTTGGAAGAGACGGTCGAGTTCTTGTGTTATAACAACGAGAAAACTACATTGACCTCGCGTGACGAAGAGGCATTCGACGCTGATGAATTTTCTTAACTACATATACTCTCACTCTCTCACTCTCTCTCTCTCTCTCTCTCTCTACCCCATCGTCCGTAGAATGTTTTATACAGCTATATAATACAGTTGCCCCCTTCCTCCCCCTGTCAATAACGTGATCAAAACTCTATGGGAGTTTAGGGTTGCGATGACGGTGGTCGTTTACAAACGGAAGGGCGAACCCGAATTATGAAAACGTGTAATTTCACGGGCAATTTTAACCCCGAGAGGCAATGGTTCGGCCCAATCAAAGCGCGACTGGTGAAGTGATGAGTTCTGATCGAGCGTTATACCCAGGCTAGGTATACATATACGTGTGGGTACAGGTTTATACGCACGCAAACAATTTACGACTCCATGCAACTCTCGGATTATAAATACATCTAAAATCTTACAATAAATCGGTGGTTTTACTCTACGGCACCTCGAATTCTTGGGAAACCAGTTTTAAAGGTACAGGCGTCAACTGATCCGGTCGAAAAAGCATTGAAACGAAAACCATCAACCGAAATCTGGCGCACATGTGACTTGTAGAAAATTATTTCCGAACAAAATCAGCTAAGATTCTTCAAAGTTAAATGAAATTTATTACAGCTTTCGATTTGCGTGAGAAGACTTGTCACAAAAATCGAACGTTTTAAACCGCATTTGTTGAATTCTTATATTTTTTTTATGATGAAAGAATACTGTTTCAATTCCCTTACCTTCGTAATACCTAAATAAGATTAAGATACACACTTTAAGGGTGTCGAATAAAAAAATTTCGACAGTTATTTGCTGGCGAGCGTCGTAAAACAGTCGGTTCAAAATCCAAAGACGCGATCGAGGGAAATTCTCTGAAATTTTTCGACAACTCGTTGAATTCCTTGTGAAAATTTCTCTCGCCTCTGCGTAAAAATCTTACCCCTCGACGATACTTAGGCTGTCGTGGAATGAAACCTTCGCCAGATCCGAGATGCGGACGACAAATTCCTCCAAGTTTCAACGCACGTTATTGTATAATTAATTAAAGCCAAGAAATTGTGCGGACTTATTACGCGCGTAATACGCACCTAGTTTAAGCAAAGGACGCCTATATTGTTCTACGCTTACCCTGAAGATTGTTGTACGAAAGCGATTGCCTTCGCATTCTCCCCTGCGGGTTCACGTTTCTTCTTCTGCTAGTTCGGCACCACATGTTCACTTGAACGTAGGACCACAACTTTAGGAACAACATCGCGTACAGCATGCAGACGTACATCGCACCGACTGAAACAGAATAATTCCGAAACACGTTAAAACCGTTTGAATCCCGTGTTAAATAGAAGAGAAAAAAAAAACAACAGGAATTTAATTTTTACGCCCGTATCACGGAAAGTGACAAAAGTGTGAGAAATTAAGAAAATACATGAGACTGGACACAGAAAAAACTTTATGATTTTTTATAGAAATCAATTTGTAGACGCATTATGTAGAGAATTTTGTTGCGGGAACGCAATATTTTCTTGTAAATACCAAAGTTGATGAAAAACGATTGTTTAAGAATCGTGAAAAAATTTTATTCAATAAAATATACTTATTAATACGAAATCTCGATTTTTATTTCATCAGTTTAATGAGATAACAGTTTTTTCGTGATATCATCAAGATATCGAATACCCTCTGGCAGATTCATCTAAATTGCTTTGTACAGTTTACTAAATCTATTCGGTGGATAAATATTACCATTTTATTAATAATTTAATTTATAAAATAATTTATTAATATTATTGGAGTTACCGATAGGTTATCGCTATTAAATAATATGTTATATCGCAAGGCAAGAAATTTTTTTATCGAAGTGGTAAAATACTCTGCAACGCGTTTTGTTTATTACGACCAAATTTCTTTTTCCGAATACGAAACGTAGGTAAATATTATTGTTATTACTATTATTTCACAATATTGCAGTTCAGCGAATGCGGCTATTTTTATGTATAACACACGGGGTGAAACCCTCGGTAGATCTGCACGTTTACCCGCAGCATTTACTATATATGTACACAAGGTATAAAATTTTCCGATATTTCCATTAACCGGAGAAAAATTTCTTCACCCTGCATTGTTGGTGTCTTAATTAAAACGCTGCACAGTGAACCTCCCCTTACAATTTCCTGTATAATACCTCGAAAGCCCGTCTCTGCAGGTTGAAAATCGCAATCAATTAACGCCCGCGGGTCGAGAATCAATTAAAAAATTATGTGCATTCTGCACCTGCTCACCTGCAGTGTTCTCGATAATTCGATTATTATAGCTGTGAAAACTCGCGTAATTAGTCCTACAATTACTCAAAATGGAGATGAAATTTTTTTCCCCACCCTCGTGTGTTTGAATCCTGCGGAAGTATATTGACCAACCGTACATAGTGATTTTGATCTGATATTCCTGATATTAATTAGTCCGCAGATGAAAATAATAAATCAATGAATTATGGTAAAATCCACGATATGTAAAAATTACAAGAAATTTCCAGGCTTTCCAGAAGCTAAAACCTAGTTTTCACTGACATTTTTCCAGTTCCAGTAAGTTACTGAAACCTGAATCGTTCGGTTTATAAACTCTATATTCGTATCGAGATTCGATTCGAATTGAAAAGAAATATAATGTACCAAAGAGTCAGTTTAAGCCAATTTGTCTTCTCAACGAGAAAAAGTGAACTCGATGCCTCGAAAAATCATTTCTAATTCCCACGATAGAAAATTGATATTTTCATTTTTTTCCATCACCAAATTAAAAATCCCCTAACGATTCCAGATTTTCCAAGTGTACGGCCACCCTGATATTCGAGTTAAAAAAAGATGTTAAAAGAAAGCAATTCGTCCGCAGCTTACACCGCGACAAAAATTTATTTCAAACATTTCTTAACGCGTGTACATTTCGTATTTGTTTCTAAATATTTTATTTTTTAATTTAATTCTTTCTCCCATCTCCCGTTTGAAATGTGCCAGCCGCGGCGACGAGATATGCCTAAAAGTTGATCCGAGCTTTCAGGTGAAATATATGAATAGCAGTCGTAAAACGTGCCGGCGGAATAAGTTCGCCGATTTGTATATCCTGCGAGGGCAAGAAATATGTACGAAGAAAAAATTCTCCTTCCCCATACACGTGCACATCAGGGTTTCCCCGCATCGTATCTACACGGATATCAAACACGGATACGTTTTCTCGCTTCGACGATCCGTCGAAAAGTGGCTCGAGAATCGGCCAAGAATAAACTGAACCGGTCTAATAGTGTCTTCCTCCCCGAGAAACAAACTGGAATGAGTTCAGGAATACGAGGGAATATATGGATCCACTCACTTCGCTCGGCTGCACAAACGGACCATCTTGCAAGGGTCTATCAATTTCACATGATCCTCGTGCCTGTAATAATGCCGATACGGTACACGAGCGATAATCGCCAAATGTCGTGGCATACATTAAGGATATAATTCTCCGTCACCTTCGCTTCAGGGAACATCGAACACGTTTTTTTTTTTCTGTTTCATTTTCTTTTTTTTTTTTTTTTTTTTTTTAGTTTCTACGCCTCTTCCAAAAGCAACTCGGCCCGATGGAATTTCGCTCAACAATTTTAGTAACGGAAATATTATCGTTTACTATCAAGTTTGAAAAAAATAAAAAGTATAAAAATGAATAACGACATTGTAACAATAATCGATCTTTTCAAAATCTCGCAGTCTTAACATCATAACTATAACCGTACAACTTGAGCTTCCGCTGCGATTTCAGGAATGAAAAGTCAAATTTCCTTCTCTAATCCCTGTATCGTATCTTTGTACGAAAATAATTCCCCCGACAGGATATCGAGCGTTTTAGTACCTGTAGCTGTACGGAAGTTAAACCGTCCTGGCAAGGATGGACAACCCTTTAACCCCCCGCGTCATGCTTACCGAAGAGAATCCCGTATAAGCGTTCAGACAAAGCTGGAGTATAGCCAGCCTGTTAAGTTAACTAGCTCGTTTCTGGAAACGCGGACGCGCGGCACTCGCCTACGCAGGATAATCCCACCGAAATTGGTTTCGCGTATAACTTGGAAAGCCCGATGACGCATGACACGAATTACATCCGGTAATACCCGCGGCACTGATTGATTTTCGTACCTTTACGCGACGATTAAAAAGTCTGCAGAGCGAAACAAAAAAAATAAATAAATACTTGGGTACCAGGCACCGGCACATTTCAACGAGAAGATCGAGCCTGTCGCTTTTCCAAAATCGCTCAAGGACCGTCGGGTGTAATTCTTTCGATTCGATTGAGTGAAAATTCAGAGCTAGAAATTTTTAAGTGATGGGAAAGGCGACGCTGCCTGCGGTAGAAATATGCATAGGCGTCTGTAAAAAGTCGAAATTTCCGAAACAAATAAAGGCTATAACGGGGCTGCAGCGGGTGGAGGTACAGCTACTGGAATAGCCCTGGAGTTGGTGCCAAGTTTTGCCTTTATACGCATGGTGGCTCTCGATAAGTATTACTGCGCCGTTGTGCCAACAGTGGTACAAATTCGTGCCAGGAGAACGAGAGGAGCGAGTCTCGGTAGGATCTGAATGTTCGACGCTAAGGAAATGCCCGAGAAATTCGAGGGATGAAACGGTCTGTCCGTTTCATTGCGAACGTGTGCACGGTGTGCGTGTGATTTCTACGTCTTCGATTGCAAAACCAGGGACGAGGCAAATTGAGAAATGGGGAATGAACGAAAGAATTAACAATAAGAGATTAAAAATGGTGTTAGCGATTTAACGATGAGGATTCGCACAGCTGATAGTTAATTTTTCTATGTATAGAATTCACGTTTATTTCATACAGTATGTGGTTAGTTTGAATTTTGAAATTGAATAGTCCGAGAAAAATGTGTGAATGAGGAAGAATCAACAATTCGATGGCGTAAAAAGAACGGAGTGTGATAATAGGATAACGAAAAAATCGAGCGACGAGACGTACCTCGAGTATATCGAAGGAAAGCGAAAGCGAAACTATCAATCCTTCAACAAACATAGAACATAAATTGGCAAATTATTTCCGCCAGGGTGAAATATATCGTCTGCATCGACTCGATTCGCAACAAATAGTGAAACAAAAAAGAAACGATATTGCTTATGAATCAGAAACGGGAACGAAGAGATTGTACAGAAAAAAAAGAAAAACTCCTGCGTTAACGATCAGCGATTTCAATTTTTTTTTTTTTTGAAACCACGACAAAATAAGCTGAATAATAATTTGAACGAACTAAAGAGTGTGTGAAAAAAGAATGTATCGAATTTATATGTACAGAGTAAACGTCGTACGCGATGCTTAAATTTACCGTGAGATTTCTCGTTAATTCTTCATGCATTTGTGCAGTCACGTTTCCACTGTTGAAAATTTTTATCGTAAGCCTTTAAAATTAGGAAAAATCAAGTAAAACATTAAATTAAATATTGGCGAAGACCTCGGGGAGACAAAGTCTCGCTCGGAACTCGGATCAACGCTTCCGAGATAAGCGTTCCAAGTTTTTTCACTACATCTGTACATATTCCAAAGTTGTTGCAAATCTTTGTAAATTATTTGTTTGCGCCTGACAATATCGCCGCCGCACTTTATTCTTTGGAAACTTTTGTCGCGTTTCGTTATATTTTTCTTTGTTTCTTTCCTCGAAATTTTTCTACAAAAATTTGCAGATGCGTAATTTAAGAAACGACTTGAAATTCCACTTGTCGAGTTACTCGGACGTTTCGTTAAAAAAACCGGGCATCCCGAGTGTGTAGTTATCGACTTTTGGAAAGGTTGATACGAGGGAGGAACTACGTGCAAGCTTGATTCGAAACCCCCAAGTGAATCGGGGCTCGTGTCAGAACCGCTTTAGTTGTTTCGCCCCTTAATTATACGGTGTAATGTCACATTCAATACCTTGCCGATTCATACCCTTGAAGTAGCACGTTCCCCCCCTTGAATTTCTAGGAGTTTATACACGCGAACTAAGCCTAGCACGATCAATTAGTCAAGTGTTTGGAATGTCTCGCTAACGTGACAAAATCAACAGCTCATGATACGGAACATTACACCCACCTCCCTGCATATCAGAATAAATACGTGAGGAAATTTCTACGGGTGATATTTTTGATTTTCGTACAAGATTCGGAGTGGATAACGGTACAGGTTGGTTTTTTATTTATTTTTTTTTTTTTTTTGCGTTCTTTGGATTTACTCACCCAAACTGAAGCCCGATTCCTTCACATGGATAACCACCATCGGCATCAGGACCATCGCCATGAGATTGACAACGTGAAACACCATTCCAGGTCCATGAGCGATTATTTCCTGTGAGGCATAAAAATTGACTGATTTATCGCGTTTCCCAGTTTTTTGCGAAACGAGATTCAAAGATTTATCAACCGCCAGACTTTTTCTTTTTCTTTTTTTTTTTGTTTCGTAAGTAAACGTGAACAGTGCACGTGGATTCATTAAGCTGAGTAAACTGAGTGATAAATAGCGGATAGAGTAAACAGCTGACGCAATGGCGGTCATGTTTCAAAATATAATCCACTTCGTGATTTTGGCCTTAGTTTACCGTCGATCTAGTATAAATTAGTGTGAAAACGAAGTTTTGTCGAGTTTTTCAGCGATTGCAGAATTCGAAGACGTAAATTTGGTTCAGCTGAACGGATAAACTGATTGTATACCTTGAAACGCAAAGATAGTTTCCTATCCTAACAGATCGGCATTAATTGTTTTGCAACGGTATTTTTGATGCCCGATATTCCGTAGAGTTAATAACTTCAAGAGACCGCTACGTTTATCCGTTTTTTTTTTTTCTCTTTTTACCGATGTTTGTTTCAGGAGTAGCAAACATTGCCGCGAGGCATTTTTTGCCAGGTTGTGATTGATCGCGGTTTAGTTGAATATATCGTTTTATCGAAGGGCTGGTTAACGGGGTCAAGCTTCAGTCCAATATTTATTCAGTTTGTTTGATTTGATAGACCGCATCACCATGTGTCGGGTAGATATATACGCACCCACCCTCTGTTCCCAATGTTATGTTTGGGAAGCTTTTTTACTCGCAAATTAATTAAAAAGAATAAAAGAAAAAAAAACGGAGCGGGGAGATTGGTAGGTACACGAAAAAGTAAAAACTCGTACATAAATTTCAGGCTTTTTCGTACTCCTCGCGCTTCACACAGCGATATGAATATTGCATACGTATGCAAAACACGTATACATATATATATATATATATATAATCCGTCACACGTTCCGACTCAACTCAATTAACTTCAACACTGCAAGTTTCCTTTCTTTTTTTTTCATTTTCAATAGAAGAAAATTTCGTTTCGCTACCAGTAAAATAAATTAGAAAACAAATATAAATTCAAAATTCTAATATAAATGGAATGGAATTCATTATATAGGTACATAGGTTATATGTATAACCTATTTATATCGATGAGCGCGATCTTTTGATAGTCCCAAGAATAAATTCTTTAACGTTTCGAAACACAGTCCGACTTTGCAACTATGGTAATGTGGTAAAATAATTTGCAAATTACGACGTATATTGGTTACAATTTAAAGTGACAAAGCTGATAAGAGGTCGACTCGGCGGATCAGTAATGACTGACCGTAAATTAACATTTCTGTAATAAGAATTCATTCAAGAAAAGCAGACGATTGTTGCTATTATAACTATTATTACAACTTACAATATAATAGATCAAGCCACATTTTGTGAAATCTATAAATATATAAACAAGGCACGCCGCGGTAAATAGAATATAAAGGAGCATCGATCAGTTGTAAGGTCAATCGATAGCTGGCGAGGCTGTAGACTTTATTCGTTCGGGTGATATTAAGCTATCGGAATCAGATTAAGGGACAAGGGACATTTATTAGTTATCGGATTCTCGTTCGAGGCATTCACTTTGTATTAATAAAGTCAAATAGCAGTTAATGAAATACCGAGGGGGCAGACGGTATTAAAATTTTCCAACACCGCGCGAGTTTCCCCCGTCGCTTCAAGAACAAAGGATCGTCATACGCGTATACATACACCTGTAGAACACCCTAGCCTACCCCATGCACTCTACTCGGGGATACGCAAGCTCTTTCTCTCATTCTCTCCCACGCCGGCAGTAATTATTTTGACGTTAAAGTGGTCGGAAAGGAAGAAAAGAGATCGGACAAAATAACGCCGTACGCGCGTGAAATTACCGATCAAGGCACAAGGTGAGGAAACGGGGTACGGTAGTTGTAGGTATAACAGGTATAAGTATAAGAGGAGCTTAGGGAAACAATCGAAAAGCACGTCTTAACTTTTTCCCGTCGGTCACGTAGCTACGAGTTCGCCTTGTGGCTTGCAGGGAGGCAGGCAACTTCTATACGAAAACTTTTACACACTTAATAAATCTTCCCGGAGCCCGGTTTCGTCTTGATAACAACCCGGGACTGTAGCTACCTACTCTATACGAGTGTAAGGCAACCCGAGCGGTGCCTTATAACCAACCAACCAGCGCCAGCGAAACCTCAGGATTCTCGCGATCCACTAAATTGGAGTCACGTACTTGCTGAGTTTTTTGATCCCGCGTGACGCGGTCAATTTTTCTTCTCCGGATCTTTTTCCTTCGCGATTATTCTCTCCGTTTTACCTTCGTTTTTTATTTTTTTCTTTGCCCATGGTTCGTATACTTTCTAAATTTGATCTCGAGTGGATGTTTCTTTATTATTATTGTTTTATTTATTTTTTATTTTTTTTTTTTTGTCATAAAGAAATATGAAAAAGAAAACGTAGTTTCTAAAAATTTTCCTTCGACCATAGAATATGTCTCAACGACGAGAAATAATTATTGGTAAAATTTTCGTGACTAAGAGAAAACGTGTTATAGAAACTTGTTGAATCAGTTGACATTGTATTACCTGTTCTTACATCGTTTCATTAATATACTGATTTTACTCACCACGGCTAATCCTTTTTCGATCAGTAAGCACAGGATAACAGGTACCGTCGAATCTGTAAGAATAAAACGGAAAAACCCAAATTAAAATGTGTCAAATTAAAAGACTACTATATCAATTTTGAAAAATTGTTTATCCGAACGAATTTCTGTCTATGCGTACACAGTATGCGATTCGAGAGAAAATATAGTAGAAACAACTCCGATCCTTCAGGCAGGATGTAAAAGTCCTTGCAGGCAATAATAAACCGTGACGCGGTTACACGTATAGGTATAGGATATACTGTATATCTGCGGAATCGCGTATACATATATACAGATATATGCAGGGTTTAATAAGAATATAACCGCGAAACCTCGACGATACCCTGTACATAGGTATAGGTATGCGTGACCCCTACATAGATTATACGTATGCTCGTGTATGCGCGTGTAAGCTCATGCAGACCAAACTGAACCGAAGGCAAAACTCTCTCCGTGAGCGAGTTAAAATATTGCAAAACTTAAATAAGTTTAAAAGATGTAAGTAGCGATATGAAAACGCGCCGAGCCGAACTGCGCGAAGAAGTGTGTAATGTAGTACATAATAATTTTACAAGGTATACATAATCACACACACATATATATATACGCGATATGTGTATCCTTGGATGCACGCAAATCAATCTGCATGTACATGTAGAATATAACGCGAGAATTATGCATATTATCATCGCGATTTCAAAAAATTCTAAAATCCTGCAAAATTTTGCAAACAAAATATGATTGTATCACAACGTCTAGCGCAGAGTAATAACAACGAAAATAAATTCCCCTGCACAACGCGACTTTTCTCTCGGATGAAAAACGTTTTATTTATTTATTTTTTCATTTTTTTTTTTTTTTTTTTTTTTTGTTGCTTCCATTTTTCAAACACGCCGCGCGCACGCACGCTCGATACAGCAATAAACAACTGTAAAAAGCTTGTTCCCCGAATGTAATAATCAAATCTGCAGCGCACCTCACGTACTACTGCAACAAACAAACAGCAACAACCTCGCATGCTCGTGCAAATGTTTTGTTTCGTTATTTGTTTATTTATTTATATTTATCCGTCAATTGTAGGTGGAAAAAAAGGAGAGGAAAAAATGTAAAGAAGCGGCAAACGGCCCAAGCGCGTGGGAGGTAGTCGTGAAAAATAAAAAAAGAATAAATAAAAAGAAAAGAAAAAGAGAATATAAAATTGCAAATTTACATACACGCCTGCTGCAAGCACTCCGGAATAACAAATATAATTATAGGAAACTCCCGCGGAATTTCCGCAACGGCTCGTGAAGCGACACACTTTACAAATCACTCGATGTAATAACTCAAGAGGTCTCCCGACAGAACTGGCGAACTGATAAGCCGGAAATTGCATTTGGCATTTCGCTCTGCTGACGAATGAAAAAGTTAATAATTACCCACCGGTGTCGCCTCTACGCGGCTTCTAAAAATACACGGCCTAGGTTCTTTACCTCCGCGTACGCACACGTTTTTCATCAACTTGTCGCAAAACAATTTTTCCCAATTTTCCGGACACCCAGAGAATTTTTCTGTACAGGTCGCATGACGTGAGTCTTTAAAGAAATAAAAGAAATTCAATGTCTTTTTGCTCGCGCGGAATACAAAATTGGACACGGTTCCCGAGAGCGTTAAAAAATAAAGTAAAAAAAAAAAAAAAAAAATATACAACCATGAACGGGCAAAAATACGAGATTTCTGTGTATATTCAATTTGAACACCCACGCCGTATTACATTTGACATAATTGAATTTCGCGATTATATTATCACGGCTGCATAATTCAGCGAAGAAATATTCGGATAAGAATAAAGAAAATAAAATGTAAAAAAAATAAATAAATAAAAACACCCGCATCAATTCATTCGTGTAACGAATCTCGTTGAATGCTATAATAATCAATTCGCGTGGATAATTTAATTATAATTCGTATAACATATCGTAGAGATGAATAAATCTTGAGAGAAAATGAATCGTTGACTTATGAAACGTACGAAGAACAATTACTCGCGGGTGTATAATTATCTGTAATACGGCAGCCATATAATGTTATAATTTATAAGTGTAACGAGGCGCCGCGACGCCGTAAGAAAGCCAGGTTTGCACCTGGGTCCACCACCTCGGGCAGGGTGTAAAGCTGCGACCTGCAGGTAGCAGGTAAGACGTAGTATCGCAGTTAAGTAAAGCTTTAATTAGTACTCGTAATTATTCGTAATTAGCACTCGTCGTCGTTGCCGGCGGAGAGCGAGCTCGAAGGCTTTGGCGCGACACAATTTTCACCTTGCAAACCGCATGCTGCGGAATACAGAGGAAGTGGAAGAAGAAGAAGAAGAAGGAAAAGGAAAAGGAGAGGGAGAGGGAGAGGGAGAAAAAATGAAAAGAGCAGAAAGAGGGAGGGAGGAATAAAAAAAGCCGACAGAAAATTATTACTCCTCTCGTATAGCCGTCGCACTGTCCCCGGGGACATTAATTAGTCTAATAACAAACCTTGAAATAACTCCGTCTTGCACAATTAGCATTGTATAATATGTGCATTATGTAATAAGTAATAACACATACAGAGTGGTGGAAATGAACCTCCACCGAATTGGTCGCCGATTCATTTCCTACTTTTACTCCACTAAACATAAATTTTATAATTTTTTCAGATTTTTTTCACCCGTCCTTTAGGAGTAGGTACTTTAGATCTGACCTTCCATAACTCGAAAACTGTGCATTTGGGAGGAAAGTTGTAGAGGGGAAGAAATTGTGTTTTCTTTTTCTTAATTGGTCGTAAATAATCTTTTCAGAATTTTTCAGAAATTTCAAGTCGACGTGTTAAAATTACTCTCGACTGCACCTTGTTCACGATCATTCGGACTACCCCGTATAATACATGTTACGATTGTTATGCGGGCAATATTGCACGCAACTGCCGGCTAGCTTGACGTCAAATTTTATTATGACAAACCATGTCACTCTAATTTGACGTAATTAAATATCGTTTATCAAGATTAACAAAATACAAGTAAACTATTCGTTTCCATGCATTTTACTTGATTAAAATTGACCGCAACCCCCGTTTTGGTTGATGATATTACGGATATTTGTTTGGTTTTTTTCATTTTTCTTCCAAAACTAGCCATCTACGCACTCGGTAAGTTGTACCCTAGACTTTCTGCAAGGTGGACGGGAATTACAGATCTTTTATGAGAGTCGAGCGTTTTCCGAATGGTAATTATTTTCCAAGAATTTTCCGTGTCGCAAACGAAGGAGTCAGTCAAATTACACAAACACTTCGGTACAAAGTTTAGGAAACCTTAATTCTCGTTATAATCATCGTCGTCAAGGTTTGGCTTTTGGAAAATGGCGAAAAAGGAACAAGAAGGCTTTTCTGGCCAATTATGCCAGTAATTAGCAAGACATGGGGTAAAAAATACAATGACTGCAAAAATAGTACACAAAAAAAAAAAAAAGCGAAAAAAACTGGCGATAAAAATCACGAGCATTTGAAAGAAAAAACAAAAGAAAAACCGGAAGATAAATTGCCAAAAACAAACAAGATAATTGTGCGTAAAAATGATGAAAATAAATTTTTAGTGAGATAATACGCTATCGCCTTACATTTATCATCGTCTGGGTAATAATTCCAACGATATGAAAAACAGAGGTTATCGTTTCAAAGCCTACAAGTTACAAAGTATATCACTTTGTTTTCTCCGAATTAAAATTACAGTTTTATCGTTAAATTGGGCTATATGCACGTACACTGATATTTGCGACAAGTGACTGACGACTT
The DNA here is from genome assembly GCF_021155785.1 of Neodiprion fabricii. Taxonomy (NCBI): domain Eukaryota; kingdom Metazoa; phylum Arthropoda; class Insecta; order Hymenoptera; family Diprionidae; genus Neodiprion; species Neodiprion fabricii. The sequence goes on from NC_060240.1 coordinate 33,736,984, forward strand.
GTAATTACTTTCTCACAAGTTGTTTCTATTTTATTCCTTCAACTCCTGAAGTCACGCCATTGCATCAAAAAACTCGAAAAAAATTCATCGATACTCTTTGACTATTATATCGTAAGGCAAGTCAGTTATCTTTAGCAAAATGAAATTTTAAATATGAAGCAAAAATTCCTGAAACAACAATATACCGGGAAATTAATAATTTTACTTGAAAGATCATAACTCACTGAGTTTGAAATATTTGAGACGGAAAAGTGACCGAGTAACTCATGAGATACAGATATTTTAGAAAAAAAATATGGATTTATTTGAGTGAGGAAAGTTGAATTTTTGAAAAAGAATGACTAAATGATTTTTATGATATTTTATTATTTATCTTGAATCGAATCAGATTATTTTCCGATGTTTTTCATATGAATCTTTATGCGGAGTCCTTAATCACGTAACGGATGCGATTGTGGCGAGCGAATAATGAAATCAAAACTAACTAGCTAACGAATGCCTGGTGTACCTGGTTTTTATGCTCGTGCGCTCGCTTACTCGTTCTCAGTTTTTTACCATATGATACGAGATTTACCAGATACCTCTTGAGGATTGTTCAATGAGTAACAAATGTTAGTCCGCTAGTCCGTGAAGTCGAGTTTCATCAAATTGCGGACCTCGATTGCAGTAACTACGAAGCGCTAATCCCGGAAGTTCAAATCCACAAGATAAAGGACCTGGAGCGTAAAAACTATAGGATAGCCAATTTTATTGTTTCGGCAAAGGGTTATGGAAAAGATTATTAAACTTGTTTCTGGATTGAAATTTTCAACGATCTTATTATTTTGCAATATTTTCGATAATGTTTTTTTCGTATTCTGTAGCAACGGCTGTAAATTATACTGTATATTTGACGGCGCCGTTCGATTTCGATATATCATTCGCCATGTTTCACGATTCATCTCAACAACAGCATATTTGCACTATCATATAATTAATCAAATTTACGTCAGCTAATGAAGATACACGCACAACGGTGCAAATTTCGCTGTACAAAATTTGCAAATATTTTTCCGGAAGCCCGGGGATATATTTTCAGTTTATTTCTGTTTAAAATTTTTCTATCCATTTGTTTATTCACCCTTTCATATTCGCTTCCTGCAGAAATAATCCGCTGCATGGTGTGGATCGTAACATGTCGAGCTGCATTGAGCCGTAATATGAATTAATGGAAGCTCTTTGGAGAGAGAGAATATGCGTACAGTTTCGATGGTCGAACGGTTTCATATTTCACAAATACGCTGTGTATGTGTAATATTATTCACCATCTATTAAAAATGCTGTCCGAAAAATCGCGATGCATCGAAAATCTCCAGAGAAAATACGTAACTTTTACATCCCGTATGGCGTTGGTAGAAAGAGGTAGGAATATAGTAGAGGACAGCGATCAAAAAATTTCTTCCACTTGACATTTTCATCGTACGGATCCTTGCACTCATTTTTTGGCTACAGTCAAACATAAATAAATCGAAAAAAAGGAGAAAAAAAAGACGAGTTTAACTTTTTTAAACGCTTCAATTCCTGCGACCGACCGAGCGTCAATTTACGTACGATTGAATCGCATTTATTATTATATGTCATAAAATTGCTGTACCTATAACGAAATGAAGTTGAATTTCTTTTTTTCTCATCGCCTGCAATTCGCCGTCTGCTAACTGACAAGCAAATAGATATAGACGCAAAAATATACGAAGAAAAAATCAATCAGACAGCCTCTCGACGTTATCGATTTTTCACCAACCCGAGCACGGATAGAAAGTCGACAGCGAAGCGTCGTCTATAAGTGACTGACAATGAGAGCCAGAGAGAGATAGAGAGAGATGTATTCAGATATTAACGACCTAATCTGAATGCAGAAAGAATTAATAATTTATTACCTAATCTCAGAAATACTTGTGCGTTTGTATATATTGTATACAAACAAGTACTGCAGGGGTCAGCTGTAACGGGCAAGCTTCTTCATTTGAAGAGCAATCTTGAAACAATCCCATCAAAATAACCCACCCTTGTTGAAAAAGATCCGGGATAATTCTACGATATATATAATATACCAGCTGCCGCATGTAACGCGCCAGTTTCGCCCCCAGAGAATAATCTTTTCCCTGCTTATGGGTGGCGATGGTAGGGGGAATGGGGGATACTTTAGACCCTTGCGAATACTTACGTAACGATTGCATGAAAATTGAGGTGGATATACGAATTACCAACATAATTCCACTCGGTTATTCATAATCCAAAGCGAAGAAACAAAATAGTATAAGTGTGTGCGTGTGTGTGTGTATGTACCCAAATATAAAAATGGGTTTGAAGAGTTACTGTTATTGCAATAATATCCCAACCATTTAACGAGTATAAGATATCGCCTCGATCAAGAGCGAGGATACCAAAAAAATGTGGTAATCAGACCCACTCGAAACGAATGCCTGGAGGGGAAAGAAATGAAACAGAAAAAAAAAATGCAAAAGAAAGAAAGTAAGATAGAAAAAACAAACGGCAATATTTTCCCCGGTCTCTCTGCAATTTCGCAATCTTAATATCCGAGGCGTTGCTTGCTTGCTTCCTTGCTTGCTTGCCGTAAAAGCTAGGTATACGTTATTCGCGCTACTCGACGAAAGGATTTCACCTCCGCAGTAGCTCCACGGTAGTATTTATTTGCCAGTGACAAATCTTCGATGAAAAGTTTCAATACCACTTGAAAAATGCATCTGGCCCCCGGGGGCGGTGATGGCAGTTGCAGGCCGGGTACGGATCGCGGGGCGCGTCTCCGTTTTCTCGGGGTATAAAGGAGCGGCTGGGGGCTGGAGGTTGGGAGGATGGTGAGGAGGGAGAGGAGGTAGAGGGGGATTGAACGGTGGGTAAACAATGATCAGTGAGACTCGCGTCTGCCTCCATGGACCAACTTGGCAAGGCTCCATACGGCGCGACGCGACGAGGCGAAATAAGGAACAGATTAGAAAAAGAGAGTTGAAAGAGTAGAGGGTGAAAAAACGGAAGCAGGGAACAGAGCAGGGGATAAAAAAAATAAAAAAATAACAGGGTGCGGGGGGGAAGAAGCAAAAAAACACCAAGAGAGAGAGAGAGAGAGAGAGAAATATTACTTGGCGAGGATGCTTAGTTTGTTGCTTCTCCTCCTGCATATCTGTCTTTATTTTCTTACCATTATACGCACACGTGTATGTGCAATGTAAATGTATATACACACGGCTGCATATACATATATATATATATATATATATATATATATACGATACCAACTTAAGTTGTAGGTTTTTTTTTTTGCATTTTGTCTTTTTTTTTTTTTTCACCCCACTCGCCGAAAAGTCGCGACAACCTGCAGCCGTCTGCACTTTCACGATAAATTACAGACTCGAAACTTAATATACGCAACGATGCATACGCCACTTTCAAATTTATTTTTTGGTTATTTCTTCCTTCGTGTTTTTCATTGAAATAGGTATTATACATATACAATGTACCGACATGTACCTGCAGCTGCGGAACATTTTGTCAGCCCTATTTGTAACGATGAATATTTGTTTATTAAACTTGGTAAGAATTGAGTGTATTGAAAAAATATGAGTTAAATTTAACAATCGGGGTGAGATGGTGAGGAAAATTTTTTTTCACGCCGCGGCGTCGAATCGCTATAATACAACTCTGTAAATGTGAATCAGTATATTTACAAGTATACCTATACCACTGGAAAATATTATTGTTATCAATGATTCCTAGACTGGTATTCAGTAAATTTTCAGTAATTTGACTTTAGAGAGAGCTAGAGAGAGAGAGTGAGAGAGAGACTGTAAATATATAATAACTTGTAAAGTCGACTTACAAAGAATTAAGACGATCGATGGACACTCGGTACCGCCGTTGTTGCTGCCGCTGAGAAAGAGGAACCACTGTCGAGGATCCACCCTGATTCCATACCTGAGAGAACGTAAGAAATATGTGCAAAAATCAGAGAGAATAAGATATCGTAGAGTATAATAGGAGAGAGGGGAAGGTTATCGTAATAATACGCAATATTTGAAATACAGTTTGTACGGACAATTGGAGTGTATTTGTTGAGCGCCTGTATATTTCAGTAATTTGCCTGTGAACTTAGTTCTCTTTATTTTTTATTTTCGCGCATAACAATAAAATTTTCATACAATTACGTTCCAATCACTATTAAATTGTAGTCGATACAGACGCTTGTCTGAAATTTTGTCCGAATTCGAAGACTCGGGCAAAAATATTTCGTGTAAGTAAAAGATGTATTCCACTTATAGGAATAAATCAGGCGCGATAACGAAATCATCGGCGATTAATCCTCGCGACGATTTTAAGCTCCGTTCGTTTGCGTCAACAGCGTATAAACGTATAATTCATACGTGCTTCCGTCAACGAGTCGGCGGGCACAAAAGACGGGGTAGATGAAGACGAATAAAGGAGAAGGAAAGAAAAAAGAAAGTAGAAAAGAATAAAAGGACAAGCGAAAGATAAAATTTTCCATCCGCTCGTCCTCCGCTTTTCCCGTGCAGTTAGCAGCCGTCTGCATGGAGTTTAAAGCCGAGGTGTATGGGTGCATGGTGTAGGCGTACACCTGTACACACGTACGTTGTACCTACCGACGGCTATAAGCAGCGTAAATAATAAATTTCATCCTGTCCAATTCATCCGAAAATGTGAAAGGATCTTCGGAGAGAAAAGACTCGGCGAAGGCAAAAGTCCGCCGCCCTCGCCCGCGCAATTTAATGGAGAAGAAAAGCTTAAACATAGGCTCTAGCCTAATCATGATAAATGAGTCTTATTGTCCGAGTAATTAAAGTAGGTATTTCGAGGGAAGTCGACGCGGCTTCGGCGAAATAACGCTTCTTTTCTACAGCTATGTACATATTTTTTTTTATCTGCATGTATATTGTACATACAGATATATGTACGTGTGTCTACGTGCAGTAATTGCTGTGCGTTTATTTGATAACATGATAAAAGTTCAGTCGGATGAATGAGTTTCTTTTTCCTCTCTTTCTTTCTTCTTTTGCCTCAATAAACAGAAAATATCCGAATATTCGTAATTACGTGTCAATTGAACTGAATCGATAAAAATCCATCGGGTGATCTTTTTTTTTTCTTTCCAATCGTGCATATTCAGGGTTCGTACGTTTTTTTGGAATCTAAAGTTCCCCGACTTTTCCAGTAACCTTTCAAGACATACGACGCTGATTGATTACAAATTTTTTTTGTACACACAGTAACTATCTTACTGTCCGACTATCAATTTACAAAAAACAACCTGCAATTTTCCGTAAGAAAAAAAGAACAAATGAAGGTTTGGTATCAAGTAATATACATGGAATGCATGATGAAGTGTTGCGACGAAACAAAATTTCGAGTGCAATCTTTTTTTTTCTTTAAGATCGATTGTAATTTGTATAAGAAGAAGTTTATTTCTTCGACAGACTCGAAATTCCACTTCTTATTTTTGAAATTCCCTGAGTTTCCCCGCTTTTTCAGGTTTTCTCTGTGCTTAGGAAGCCTGATATCGTACGAGATGCGTCGCATTTGTATAATTCGTTGAGAAACAACAGAGGTCCGGATGATTTGGCAGAAAGTTTTTAAAAAGTCGGGCATACGTTAGAAGCGTACACAGGAGCCGTGATGGTGAGAGGGAAAAGAGGATGAAATTTGTAAAACGGATTTCGTTAACAAAACGAACCCCCTCTTCAGAATCCTGAATTAATAAAAGCCGCCTAGAGGTACAATAAGGCCGGTTGCTTGTCTTTGAAACTTTGTACACACACCCAATAATTAAATGCCAAGCCGAAAAGAGACGGTTGTCGCTAATTATTAATATACAACGAACGTAAAAACAAACGAGCGAGACCCCCTTGAATTAGTCATATGGTTACGTGCCTAACAACTTCGTGGAAAATCTAATTACCTTACACAATTCGGGCCGCGTTATAACCTGGGTGAAACGATGATAAAATCAAATTATAATTTGGTGACAACAAAACAAAAAATACAACTAAATAAGTGAAACGTATAATCCCACCAGCGACCTGTGTGAACCTAGCACCCGACTATTTTTTCAATCACAATTTTAAAACGACAAGGTACATACCCATGTTTAAAAAGATTTTTCCTGAATTCAAACGATTTGAAAAGCTTCAAATTTCAAGAAGGCATAAACCCTTGAACATAAACCCTTCGTCCGATAAACTGCCGACTCTCGTAAAAACGCGAGTTAAATAGTGCGGAGATATTTAACGCGGGATTCGTCCCGATCATTTCACCCCAAAGGCTCGGGAATACATGTATGTCAATCGGCTTACGAGCTGCATGCGGGGAATCGAAGCAGCAGCAGCGGCAACAGACTGCAGCGATTCCCCTGGATTTCGAGCATATTTCACCACAGCCCCAGAATCTATCCGCGAATCGTTGCCATAGTCAAGATTCTCGATTATTATCGGTCGCATACTTGCATGCCTGAAATCCAGCTCTAAGTACTTCGAGTACCTTGCATTGCTGCAGCCTCCGTTAATTGGCCCGACGAGGGACGCGATATATGCCCGTTCCTGATTTAAATCAGGCGCTCCTCGTTGCGTGCGCGCGATTCATTCGCGAAATTCACTAATTTATCGCTCCTACGTTAGACATTCTACTCGGCGTAAAAGAGAAAAAAAACAAAAAAAATAAAACATGAATAAATAAACTGATCGTGGGCGTCAAATTCACGGCATCTTCTTTTCTTCTTTTTTTGTTTTTTTTTTTTTTTCATTTCAATCTGCCGCAGACGGAGTATATGAAAACTACTGAAGAGGTATGTTACTGAAACACTATTAACCCTTCGACTCATAGTGGTAAGTATTCTTACCACCTATTTTATACCAATTTTTTATATATTCAAAGAACTTTGAAAACATATTTCGCTGCGAGTTTTTGCTATTTCTGATATCATACTAACAGATTTTCAATACTCGAGAGTGGTTATTGCGATATAACGTAAATTATTATTGTTAGAAACTAATTGATTGAAAAAAATCGTGAAAATTGAAGAAATAATTTATTTCTGAGAAAGTTACCCCTCTACACGCATACGTGGTTTATATAAATTATAAGCTTTTGGGGTCGTTGACTATCGCTCTGAAATAAAATTTAGAAAATTCAAGATGGCGGGCGAAAATGTCAAATTCGATCGAATCCGGAGGCAAAACTCTGTCCAGGGATTTTTGGGGTTACCGAATACGAATCTGAAATCAGATTTTGAAAGTTCCGTACGTCCAATCCAATCAGCGACCCCGAAAACCCCTGAATAGAGTTTTTTAACCGGATTCAATCAGATTTGAAATTTTGGTCCGCCATATTGGGTCCGCCATCTTGAACTTTTGAAATCTAATTTCAAATTCGTAATATTGTTATAAAACTTGACTCGGCACAATCATATGTGACTCAAAGGGTTAAAAAATTGATCAGTGCAATCGAATGAAATTTTTGAAAACGTAATATTTTGCTACTAGAGTATAGAGAATAAAATGAGAACGAAAAGACGTTGAAGAAAAGGTGCGGAGGCCGCGAACGTTGTAAGCTTGCCGCGTTATTCAAATTGCGGTAAGGTGAGTACAATGAATAATTAGTAAAAGGGGTATATATTATAGCAGTTGCGTCAAGTTGTATAAAAGTTGGCAAACGAGCGGCGGCAGCTATATCTATATGCGTATCTGTTCATTTATAACATACATACGTTATAAGTATACGTGTACAAGGTGTATAATATATCTACGTATCTACGTGACAAAAATTTATCACACTTCTTAACGAAGTGAAACTTTAAGAGGAACTTTGAGGCGGTATAATTACTTCGGTTGGTATCTATAAGTGCCCTCCTTAACTCGGGCGAGTACAAGGTAATTATACCAAAACATCTCTTATCTTTGCATGTATACGGTGTATAAAATATATCCACAAATCCACACGAGTATCGATTAATACGATTATTTTCTTTTGGTTCTGTCAATGTTTTACCGCTATTTAACATACTTTTTTCAAAAAATATATTGTCCATTCTGCGACATACGATTGAATGATTTCTCGACTTGATTGCGTGGAAAGAGATTGTCGATGAATCTGATATTAGTATATAATATATGTGAAGAAATACAGGCTTTGGGGTTTTATTCGTGAAAAAATGAGAGTTAAAATACTTGTATAATGTGTACGTAATAAATTATATGAAATATACGTATAATTTCGGGTATTACGTTCATTCAGAGAATTTCTGAGGCCGGAGTTGAGATTCTTTGGAAAATATTGAATACAACATGTAAGAAAGATTTAATTAATCAGCTCAAAAGTTTTCTCCCACTTTCTCGGACGTCGTGGTATAGAAAAAAGTTTTTCACCTACCACCCTCGGACGCCCAGCGGCGTTTAGTATCGTTTCCCAGCTACCCTTCGGAAAAGAACTTTTCCTCGACGGAACGTGATATCGTCATTATTTATTCAGTTAACAGGGAATTGTTCTTCCGAGTTTTAAAGGTTTCGTGTTTGAGTTTATTTGTTCGAAGGTACTTTACGCGCCGGTTATATTGCGTGCCGATAAAGACACCCACCCACTCATGACGCCTTTCAAATTCATGTACATACACAATATATAGACTTGTACATCCACATCGATTCCGTGAAAACTTTTCAATGGATTTATCAAAGTCTGTGTCTGATGTTGTATTATCGCGCGAACAATACATCAATTATTTTAAACCCCTTATTGATAAGAAAGAAAAATGATATTTAATTAGAAAAAATCCACCGTCAACTCACTTTATGAAATTCTCGAGAAGCAGGCGAAATCCACCGATGCCAAGTAGCAGAAAACCCCAGTTAATGAAACCGGTGAAATTGTTGAAATCGGAAGTCCAGGAAAACAGGCTGTCCCTGGGTCGATGACATCTGAAACAGAAACACAATGCTTGGTTTAATTCCAACTTGATTTAATTCCAAGTTCCAAACGCCTCAATCTACGAAATCCCATTCGGGGTAGAAATATAAAAACCAAAAATTGCTTGCTCCTCGATTCGAGGCAGGCACAAACGGACGAAAAAATTGAGGAGTAGGTACTTAAAGGTAGGATACACGGTGCGATCAAAACGAAACAAAAATACCGACAATCACGGAAAAAAAAAACTGTCGCAACACGGAATTAATTTAGGCAAACAGTTCCGCTCGTTTAACATTTCCCCAGGTATACCCTCTTGGCCACGGCCTCTCACACGTACAGACGCGAAATTCAGAGGTTCACCTATTAGGTGTGTTTGCGGAGCCAAGAGTCGACGGCATCCCCTTCAACGCAGAGTTCGTACTCACCGACTGGTAAGTGGACAGTGTACTAACGATGCTCCGTCTTTCCTGATGAATTTTGAAAAGCGTCTGTCTCGACAAAACGCGGAGAGTAGCTGGTGTACGAAACACGTTAATAATAGAGTGCAAGCAGCCAAGCTTATCTCGACGGTGCAGCGAGCTCTTGAGAATCCGGCAACGGTAACAACGACGATATCGGTACCGAGGAAAATCATTGCGACGCTGAAAGTTCGTCCAATCATTTTTTGCTGATCCGGTACAAATAACTTCCTCCAGATACGGTTACACCGGGCCTGAATTTGTGCGTTTTTCAATATTTCTCCTTCCTAAAATTTTTCCTCAAAATCGTAAGGAATGACAAGTTTGGGATAAAATTTTTTGAAGTCTTATCTGAAGACTTAAAAAATTGTGTTACGTACATTTTTGCAAAATTTTTTTTTTCACGTTCTCTTAGTACCACTAGATTCGATTTCCAATTTTGGTGTTAAATATACGTATTAACGGTAGTGTTGATATTTAAATATTCATCTACACTCACTAGTTGTCGTTTATGGTGATTTTAAGCATATTTAGAACTACGTAAGTACAAGAGAAAAAGATTGAACAGAAGTTTTGAAGAAAGTAGAATTTTGAATTATCTAGTCTCTTAAGTCTCGTTTGAAACTAACGCTGTTCATTTTGTATCTAAGCATTCAGTTTTATATTCGCTGTATTTTGTTGATTTTTCTCCTAAAAATTGTTAAAAAATCTGTAAATATGAGTATCCAGCATAAAAATAAATCTCGATGTGCTGTAAAAAAACTAGCGATATATTTTAATTCAACGAACCTAAATACCTTAAAAAAAAGCATTGTTAATTAAGGGGGATATCAAAAGTTATACTTCGCAGGCCTGTGTAATCAACCAATTACAACGCTGCACTGACTGTGAAGCGATAGTCGCCCGTATGCAAAGTGATTTACCGCCGATAGAAAATCTACCATTCTCAGCATCTTCTACACCGACCTGTATATGGAGATTGGAGAGGAGCCGTGGGAATCGAAACGAAAATAAGTTTGTCTACCCGGACGGCATGAAGCCGTAGGAACTGTCCGAGAGACTAGACTCTCAAGTGACGTCACACCGATCGCCGGTCACATGAGACCCGTTTACCTACCTCTTCATTCGTAGTGGAAAGAGTCTCTTATAACTGTACCGCGATTCCGTGCTCGCCGGTGTCACGGAACAGGAGATCTGTCAGTTAATATGTTTTGGAGTGCGTAAGAATTGACGATATTAGTTTACCGACATCCCGGTAGGTTTAAACTTCAACACTTTGCCGATTATCCTCGATTTTCTACGTTCCCTAAATTCTCAAATCTCAGTATCCATCCTCCGTCTCTCTTATTGTTAATCTCCGCGTGACAAAAAATGGGACGCAAAAAAATTTCCCGATCACGTATTATAGAATGTAGATGTACTTGCGTGGGTATAAAAAGTTGAATACTAGACAAACGGCATTTCAAATTATACAATACTGAAAAACGCTGGAACAGGTTTAAAAATCGGTACCCACGGTGAAACAACACGAAGAGTTAGAAAAGTGGAGAAAAATTCTGTCCATTGACTGATCCGTACTTTGAAAGTTGAAGGATCCCGAGATTTGCCCGTACAGACAATAGGAGCGAGAGTCGAGATACGAGAGATGAGAGACGAGAGACGGGCGGAGGCGGGTGAAGGAGAGGGGCCGAGGATCCCCTCTTGTACAAGGTACAGGATGGGTACCTACAGCTGGACGAGAGGATAGGGGAATCTGAAAACGGTCCTCGTAAAAGATACAAAGGTGCGAAATCTTTTGTTTCCGGATTGTCTCGAGAGGCGGCGAGAGGTGGAGGACCGCTTCTGAACGGGGATGAGTCCACAAAAGGGGGATTCCCCGTCTCTCGACGCGCCGCGACGCCGAGCGTTAAGTGGAACGAACCATGGATACAGGTTCCACCGACGTTCCAAATATAATATACATATACATATATGTATAGCAATGCATAGGCGGACGCGTGCCTACGGTCAGGTGTATTCGGCTGTTCCATGGTAAAAGCAAAGTGCCGTTTACGGAAAAAAAGCGAGCAGGATCTCTCAGATTAGGAGAGAAGATCGTTGTTTGTAGAGGCGTATGAAATCCTCGGGAAATTATCAGAAATTTCGACTATATGACGGTAATGACAAACCGACTGACGGTATTCTTGGCCACCGCCATCATGATTTCCGGTTTTAGTTCTTTTTATTCATACTTTTCTAGATTATACGATTTTATACATCCGGATGATAAAGGATTTTCTTTTCTACGTGTGTGGCACTGCTCTTTGAGCACCTTAAAACGAGCTTGGCAGCAAACCATTACGGCACGCGTGTGTGTTCGCAGCAAGTGTATAACCGTTGGGCGATTTTCCTCCTGGCAACGGAAGAACCTGAATATTTGAATGACAGGCGGATACGGGAGTATTACTTACCTGTGCAACGCAGGTGTAGCGTTAGCAGGAAAACTCGAATGCCAGACTCAAGAGCGGCAGGCATTGTACGGATAGATACCAACCGGCGTAGCGATTCATAATTCAGTGGTGGAAATTAAGCTTATACCTTTCAACATTCGTTATTTATTTCATCCGGTCCGGTCCTTTTGGAACGGTCGTGCCGTTTTACTTTTTCAGCACGTTTTTGGAGGCTGGTCAATTATTTCGCCTAACTATTTATACGTATGTATCATGGATGCGTTTTTAACGAACCGACACCCGAACAACAGAGCATGCAGGATTTTCCCTTCGGAGCTGCGATTCGACCGGAGATCAAGCCGACGATGATAATTAGAGGGAAAAGCACGAGTGAGAAAAATTTCATAAGTACAGATACGACCAACTACGACTTTGTCGGGGGAAAAAAAAATTAACACGAGACGAGGTGATTTTTCTCAAGATTTTTAATTGCCTTCGAGTTTTTAATCGCGATCCTGCAGCAGCATAACTGTTTCCTTTGCAAAACAGAAAATTATAAGACGCCACGTAACCGTGACGCCGGAAAACATTAAGGGACCCAATTTAAACTTGTTGGGAGCCAAAGTTTTCGATCCCCTGTAGCGACGACGTCAACCTGCCGAAAGATAAAACCCACCCAAGGCAAGTGTTTGATAAAAAAGAAATAGCATAATTTCCGTAACTCTGGTAAAGAGATCGGGCGGCTTATCGTCAGTGGCGAAATTTCAGCTATGGTTCAAGATCTGTAAAACGAACGTCATCGATCACTTGCACAGTGTTTTCACATAATTTCATTGCTTTCTCAACCATTTTCGGCTATCAATGAGTCGGAATGAAAAATTTTCACCCATTAATTGAGTTGATATTTGGCCTGCTTTTTGAAATCTAAAATCTTTTTCCAACGAATCACTTTCGTATCGGTCAAACAGCCGTGAAAGAGTAACAGGTGTATACAGGTTACATGGAGATGAATATCTGTAACGCCATAAATATACAAGCAAGGGTTGTTCATTCGAGATAAACCGCTGAGAGAATTTATTGTGAAACGGGAACCGATCCGATGTGAATATACGTATATTGTTAATATATTATATGATTATTTATTTTTTATCTCCGCGCCCCTTCTTGACAATTATCAGTTGTCGTTTTAATCTGTTGCGTAAGCTCGAGAATAATTATTCCAGATTGTAATACCCTTGTTGCGTTGTTGCTGCAGGCAGCTGATATACGAACGACCCTCCTCGTTATTTCCCGATTAATCACATAACTCGGATATATCCCAATAAATAATAGGTTTAAATTGTACAATGTATCACGGGCACGTTGCTAACACTTGTTGAAAATCATAAATCAATACGAAAGTCTTTGCATAAATTTCATTGAAATAATTATGAAAACAAAATTATCAGACAATTTCGAGGTCGAAGGATCTTTTGGAAAGACGTTCGTGTCCACTTGTATCGTACACGCGAACGCGTAAGGCATACACGTATTTTGTACGTACACACGCGAGATGATGTGGAATTTCGTCAAGTTTTCTCCCGCTTCGCATTATTACTTTTATAATCCGTCAGTCCAATTTCGTTGAGCAGCAGCTTTTCAACATCGCGGTTACACGTGTGTGCGCCGTATATGTACAATACGACGTACGTGGCATATAATATAAATGTACACGTATGGGAACGCATTGTACGAAAAACGGGCCAACATGACAATATAATATCTCAACGTATAGAAATGAATTGTGTATTATCGGGCCATTATATATCTCACTGTGCGAAAAATCTGGATTGAAATATCCATTTGGATATAATTTTTATCACAGGAACTAAATAAGAGAGTTGCGAATAATTTCCTAAGGGTGTAAAATAACTCTCACGAAAAGGCACGAAGTAAAACCCTGAGCAATTTCTCAGCCATCTTATTGTTAGACTCGATGTAATGCGCCCGTGTGAGAATCAATTCGATTTCCTTTCGATAGATTGATTTTTTTCTTTTCATCGCGTTACATTGAATTTCTTTTATACTAGAATTTGCACGGTAAAAAGAAAATTTGCGACTGGAGTGCGAGAAGCAGGCATCTCATTGTTATCTGTACTTAGTGAAAGGTCCGTATGAGCTTTCAACGTTTTCCTTCTTCAGTTTCCCCATTTTCTGATTTCCCTTTCTTTGAAAATTCCCGAGCAATAATCGCGCCACAGATCTATTATGTACCCAACGATTTCGCAGCGAAGCATCGATGCCCATAGACTACCATTTTTCGTCTGTATACAGAATGGATTCTGTTTTTCAATGCACGCGGCGCGAAGAGGAAATAAGTTGTTAATTTAACGAATTTGAATAATCTTAATTTACCCAGGCAGGTAGGTGGATGAATAGGTATTAAAAGTAGGGAGGGGTATGAATTACGTGAGGAGGAAAGAAATCGATGAGATGCTCAAGCCGGATTGAAGAATAATAATTAAGCGTTAACCGGGTAAAACGTTTATTAATTAACTCATCACAACGTAACAGCGCGGTAACCCCGATACTTTCTCATCAATTTATCCTATAACGAGTTTACAATATCTGTTCACTTGGAATAGTTGTTAATTATTTCTGAAAAAGAAGGAAGCTCGTCGTACCGAGAAGTTGAGAAAGACCTGTTCAAACCAGACGGTGAATTTGAAACTGCAGATTGGTTTTTTCTAAGATTTACAAGGTAAACTGAAAATCCGCACCATCGCCCCGATAGCTCATCTAAAGTGAATGCTTGATTTCTAAAGTGGGCATGCGGCGGAAGTTTATACGGTTTCGCCTTTAATTGCAAAGTTTCCGAAAATAGGGTAGATTGAGTGCTCGGCAAATATAACGACGTGAGCAAACACAACGTGTCTGTCTGCTGCTGCATCGCGTAGGCTCGCCTGTCCGTAAGACTTGTGAACAATAATATTGCAACTTGCTGAAATTACAATTCACTTTCGGCGATTGATCGAAGTGTGATTAACGAAGTGAAGACGGATAAAAATACCGCATAAACGACTAAATAAGAACGCAACGATAACGAGACCGTTTATCTAAAATTGGTTAAATTTCTTGACAGAAAAATGAGATCGAAACTGTTTGGAAAAATGAGCCAAGATAAAAGGATAGATTAATATTATTACACCGCGAAATATGTAACTATGAGCTATTCGTATAAGGGGGAGGAGGTAATTCGATTTGGTATTAATACCTGTGTTACTCATACCGCGTGGTAAAATTATCACCGGTCTCCTCGGACGGTAAATACGTAATGTTAATTACTAAGTTCGATAGTAATTTGCGTATGCAGATTGCAACTTTCGCAAGTATAAATTTATTACCCGAGAGGGAGACGCCCTTTGACCCTGAACCAGTGACCAGTTGCCCTGCCTCCTCTACGTTCACCGAGTGAGAAACACTTATGAATTATGCAACGTTCCTGCAGCGTCATCCAGAAGATTGTGAAGCGACTGCTTGACCTTGCAGACTCGCCCAGTCGATTCAATGTGTAGTAAAATGTTGGTGGAAAAAGGGAATTGAAGAAATAAAATCACCAGGTTTCAACTATCCGCTTAATCAAGGCATTTGTTTTTTTTCTTACTCCGGGATACCTAATTAGGTCGTTGAATGAAGAATTTGGAAAACTTCTATCAGGCCCGTTGGATAGAATGACGAACAATGATTGACACGTACTTTTTCTTTTTTCAATTCAATGTTTATTAACCAAGATACGTAGCAGTTTGAAATTGACGCGTGACGTGAATGAATTAAAAATAATAAATAATGAAGCAAAAAAACTGCAGCTGTAATACTTTACAAAGCATACGGTATCGGTACACATATTATCATTCTTATCAGTTCTAAATCGTTGCTTATCGCATTCTCCACAAATTATTGATAACTTGAATACCCGCTACGGCCTGCAACTGTGGGTATAGTTACGAAGGCTGAACCGCGAAATTCGACGGTATTTGCAATTAGTCTGTTCAATCCCGCTTTTTACAAGTCGAAGAGCAATATACGCAACAAATTCAAATCTCCCATGCTGATTCGTTGGACGAATAGAGGTTCCAGTGAGAAAATTCCGTATCCATGAGCGAGTTTAAAAACGGTTCTAAACCGCCTTCGAGAGATTTATCTTATCCGGAAAACCTCTGCTCCTCGAGAAATAACTCGCGTAATCTTTGATGGAGAGCGTATAAGCTCGTTATCGAGGTTCTAGGGGAGGATACAAAACGAACGTTCAAGAATCGACCCGCTAGTGTGAATTTGGGATTTCTAACGGTAGCATCCCATGAATAAATCGATGTTCCGTAGGCGGTCAGGTTACTTCTATGGCAAATACAGAAAGTTCTACAACTTGCATAAATTGCATAAATAATTCCGGCACGTTTATTATTTATACACAATGTACGACGATGTGCAATCCAAATTGCAAGCAGTTATCCGAATAGTACACCGACATTCTCCCAGTATCCAGAGTACTCGCCCGTAGCATCCGATAAATGATTATATGCTTACGATTTTCTCGAAACAACTATCTATCGAATTTATCGTTGGCAACATTTCCGAATCATAAAACGAAAGACCAGCACCAACATCTCACCATTGTGATTCAAAGAAGCTGTAGTTTGAAATCTACGAAACTGTAGAACTAACCCGAATGCCAACGCGCCCTTTGACATATATTCATAGCATCCAACATTCGAGGTGGTAAGTTCACGCGGTTCAAGAATCGTACTCAAAAAACAAAGCAAAAAAACGACTGAAAAGAAGACACGCTCATTGAAGGTACGACAGTTCCGATCATGACCCGGACCTGGACCAACATCCAGCAGAGACGTCGTTAATAACGAAATAAAAAAAAAAAGAAATAGAAAAATAAGGAACTCAAGTATAAACAAATGAAACAAAAAGCAGTAGTTATCACTCGCAGGTTAATCCGATATCATCGACTGGCGCACTTTCTGAATCTGTGACCTCTCTACATCGATAGCGCGTCTTTCCCTCCGCGAGGTGAGCCATTGAGTAAGCCTGAAACGTCGAGTAGGACGAGGAGTAGCGGCAGAGTGGTGGGGGCGCAACGGGGGAGGGGGAAGGGGGCAGAGAGGCGTTGGGGAAGGAGGAGGGGCGGGGGGGGGGGGGACTCTAGTTGCGATCGCAGCGACGCGACGCGAGGAGTTGCGCGTGGAACTCGCGCCGGACGGTCGTTGGCGTTTATCCGTTTCTCGCTCGGCGAATTTGCAAAATGGAATGCCAGATCTCTCGTTGATACGTACGCAATACATTCAACAACGACGAATCTCCGAGGTTGTAGGATTAGCGGGGGAATAACAGTAAGAGGCACGGAATAGTTTTCATTTCGATATTTCTTTTTCCTCGTCTTTCTTCCATCGAAGCCGTCGTGCTGCGGACGGCGACGTAGGAAATAATCAATCGTCGACGACACTCGGTGCGCGCTGCGTTACGTGCGTAACGTAGAACGCGATTTATCCGGGATATCAAACAGTCAAGTGTTTCGATCCTCTCCTTCCTCGTTCCAGATATGCGTTTTATACTCACGGTTTGTCGGGCTGCGAGCTCCGCGCCCGTTTCTCAGCCATCTGTATCTCCTCGGCGCGGGTAACGCTCTTTGCTCGCCTGTACCTGACCCGGGTTTCCGGCTCGCTGCGATCCTCTGCCATCGCCTCGCCCGACGCCCGACACACCAGATTCTATATTTAACCGCACTCTACTTATTCACGATTCGACGCACCGAACGGCCACAGACGACCAGCACTTGCCGTCAACTGGACGCTCTGTACTCGGAAAACGATTAGCGCCGCTTCAGAGATATTATCCGGCGATTACGGTACGCGACACGACGATACGCGTGTGTCTTCGCTCGCTCTACTCGCGCGACTCGCGCCCGGCGGTGTAACCGATATTTCCGACCGGTGTCTGCCGCTCTCTCGCTTTCTCTCTTTATCTCTCAGCGACTCTCTCCCTCGGTTCTCGATTGTTTTTGTTTTTCACTTTTGTTTTCACCGACGTCGAGTTTTCGGCACCGGTATTGTGACCTACGCCACACTCTCTCGCTCGCACGTTCGCTCACTCGCGGTATTGTGAAAGTGATCTGTAATACCGACAACCGCTAGTCACTTGGCATGACTGTAATGTTCATAGAATTCACATGTTTCAATCACGTAAGTTTTGCCCAGGCGGGCCTAACGTCTTTACCACGGCGATAACAACCTTCCGACTCGTTGATGATACGAGGATAAATTATATCTACCGACTACAAGACGAGTCTATAACTAACTAACTAACGAACGAACGACTGACCGACTATTTCAGCTTTTTTCTGCTTTTCTTTCGCTTACTACTCCGCCTTGGTTTTTTTCATTCCTTTTTTTTCTTGCGCTCGGTTTCCCTCTCTCCGGGAAGATAACGAGACGATAATCGGAGAATATGATAGAAGGCTAAGTAGGGGGGAGAACCGGACGCCGTGCGTATCGTTTAGATACAACTGCAGACGAGGTGATTTACGGTTTCATTCGTTTCCTCGGATCCCAGGAATTTTACGTTAATCGAGACCCGATTCCACGCGTTTCAGGGACGTCCTGGAAGCTTATCGACGAAATGTGTACCTATGTGTGGATTTAATTTACCGGGGGAACTTTTGCGAAAATCGGCAGCAACTCTCGCTCGTCAACGATCGGTTGGACGGAAGCATCGGTTTATCGTCGAATCAACGTCAAAGTCCAAACGATTAACTGACGGAAGGCCTGACTTGGCAATTCCAGCTGTGGCGATTTCTTCGGTGAACATATGATGCGAAAGGGCGTTGCTGAGTCAGCAATATGGCGGCGATAACAACGAACAGCTGATCGTTTTATGCAGTTTGCGGGCTCGCTGCAACGCGAGATGGTTCGAACAGGATATGTTGTCGGGCTTTTATTCTGTTGGCTCGTAGTGTCGAGTCGTAGCTGTAAGTAAAAAATAGGACGAACAAGGACTTGAAATTGAATATGCGATTATTTCAATTTTTGAAAATGCAACGGTATTCGATAACACACGAATTATACGATCAAGCAGCTTGAGCGATATTCGCACCAAGACGGAACGACGCGCACAAGATAATGAACCGTGAAAAAAAAACAATTTGATTGATTGAACGAATCGTCACACATATTCACAATCGGCAAAATGTGTCTGAAAGTACTCTTTTCGCCTATCAATACTCGTACACGCATCTTTCAGTAACACTGTCGCTAAGTTTTGAATAAATTTTATCGCGTCACGTGTTGGGCGAGGTTATAAGGTTAAATACAACTGAATATGAATGAGCTTTCTTTGCCGCTGTTCCTGCGTCTACCGCGTTGCTATCAGTTCATTTATATAGATGGCATTCCACGTCAAATCGACTTGGTCCTGACCTCTCCGATTGGGTTGGCGATTTTTTGTACGATAACGAATTCTTTGAACGCTGAGCCGTATAGGGCCGGCGTTCCCTTGATACTTTTTCGAGCTTTTTTCGAAAGAAAGCATTTTAAAAAATTAGAAGGAATAGTGAATCTACTATTGGCGGTGGCCCAAATATTTTTATACCTGACACATGATTTTTCAGAATTCATTCAGATTGTTAAATTGTTCTGATCAATACGGTCGTTTTCAAAAGTCGTAGCTAATTCAAATCGATACCGAAAGTTTTGAAAAAGACGAGTGCCTTGAAGAGTCAAAACAATCATATCGAAAAATCGGGAGCCAGATCGGAGAGGTCAAGGGTAAGACCCAGGCCGATTTGACATGGAATGCCCCATAATTATGTGTACACACGATCAGAGAGCGCATTATATAAACAATAATCAATTATATATTGCACATCTTGCTGAATTCATCAGGGTGATCACAACCTGAGAGCCGTACTTACAGAAATGAAAGAGATGTTGAATGCAAATGTGAATACTTGATTGCAATTTGCGTTGGTTATTGTCATAATTATTATATCAATTTATGCCGTAAGAGCTGTTTTATAGCAAAAACAAGAAATTACGCAATAAATAATCTCTGTGTACACATAACCTGCACCGCGTTTCAGTACCTGATGATAAATTTTGAATTTACTCTATAATAAATAATACCGCAAGGAGGGTCTCGAATGAATAATTTTATTTTACTTTCGATTCTTCTCTCATTATCCTTATCACCTTTATACCCGAAGATTTGCGTACACCTAAAATTAAGTGATACGTTCCTTGGAGGCATTGAAAATAACATCGTTCGTTTTACTATCATTATCATTATTATTGTTTTTATTGTTGTTATTATTATTATTGTATAAAAATTGAGTTCAGTCGAGGTTCGGCCTTTGTTACATCTCAGGGATGGTACGAGCATACCTATTATATTTTTTCAATATCGCGCTGCTGGATATCATATCCTCCACGTTACGTGCTTCAGCATTTTCAAGAGCCAATTCAATTTTTCATAACGGCAATTTATATACCAATACTCCCTGCGCGTCGCCGATGTTGCTGCAGGCGGAGAAAAATACTGGCGAATAATCCCCCTGATAAGAACTACCTCTTACACGAAAATATAACGCGATATGGTAATATGCATCCGACTACTCTACTATCCGATAAGCCGAAGTTTTCACATATAATCTCTGTTATCCCAAACACTTGCTGCAGCTCGCAACGGGGTAAACATAAAAATTGAAAATTGAAACACATTCGAAAAGAGAAAAAAAATAGGATATGTGTTAAACAATTCTCGAACGTGGCATGCTCTAAAACGGTTGTGAGGGTCCAAAGATGGGTTCTGGGAAAAGGTGAGCATTCTACATTAAATGAAAGATCATGCTCGTTTGATTTTTCGCGTTTTTGTCATTTTTTATTTCACAGCTTCTTAGGCACAGTGAACAAAAAAATTTTTTTTCATCTTTACATCAATCAAAATATCAATTTACGTTGTAAGAAAGACCACCACTTTTATCAAGTCTCCAGTTGATGTTTGAGAAATGTGTCCGACGACTTTGTCATTATTAATTCAATATCGTAAAGTGGTTGTAATTTAATAGAAACTTTTAATTTAGGAAAATAAGATCTGAGCGGAATATATAGTTATATTACGGGTCGTGATATTTGGGTAGAGTATAGATGTCGGGAAAGAAATAAAAATCGAAATGCTACGGCACGTTTCTTCGTAACTTGTGTAAAATGTATAAATAAAGTGAAAAATGGAATGAGGACGATCTTCCACACAGCTTAGAACGATCATCTTTCCCAGAATCTTCCGTTTAACCTAATCAAACATACCATGAATTGGCAGTTAGGAAAATCGCACGTTATTTTTTTCTGAAACACCTTAATACGTGCAACAGGAGTTTTGGTAAAACTCGCCGCTGAACGCCACTTTTAACGTGGTAGCAACCGAAAACGTCGTTTAGGTTGACTGTATTCGGCTTTCGGCGTTGAGCGCGTCGAATTGTCGCACAACGCAGGCGTGTTGAAATAAAATTTAGTCACGGGTCCTTTGTCTTCAAAATAATTAGACCACCGGGGATCAAGGCTATCAAAACGAAAGCGTGACAGAGAGAGAGAGAGAGAGAGAAAAAGAAGGCACGATGCGGGGACGGACATCCCGGAATCCCGGGGGAGGACTCTTTCGAGTGAAAAATGTTGCAAGAGTTTGAAAGCAATAAACGTCCCGAGATCACGTAGGATAGAGGTAGCCTGACTGCCTGCTTTCACGTCTTACACACACACCCTCATCCGCAAAGGAAAACCCTCATGGATCCCGGATGCGGTCTTTCCAGAGCGAGGAACTAATTAAAAGATGTGTAGGTATCCCGTTTGCCGGCTGCATTGCACCGCACACCGTCGAAACTTTCCTCCTGAGTTTGGTATTGCGCCGTGGTGCAACTGCAGAGTGAGGGTGGATCCGTCGCTAAATTGCTGGCTTAGGGACGCGTGACTCTACCTCGAAAAGCCCGGATCGAGAAATAAGGGACGGCCAATGCTCGCTCCACAAATTGTCCAAGGGGATTCGAATTGGCGGAATCGACTCTTTCTCTCGTCCCTAAGCGGGTTGGAATCGCCGGAACCGCGCCAAATGCTGTTTTCTTCACTAGGGTATTCGTCATTGTCATCGTTGATAAATTTTTCCTACACACATTTGCCGATGTTTTATGTTTATTAATACCTACAAGAAAGCAGTAATGGAGGATTTGCAAACTCCGATACCCAGGGAAAGAAATTTTCTCGAGGACTTTGTCGAAAGGTAATCGAAACGTTCGATTCAAATTAGCTCCTACAGACCCGTCGGATTCAGCCTTATTCCCGTGAAGTATGGCTTTCCTGCACCAGCACGGCGGTCGATAAATAACGAACAACAATCAGTCCGCATGAGGTTTTGCGTGCGTATATATATATATATATATATGCTAGTGTCGTGTTCGGAAACCAAGCAATAGAAAATTGCCAAAGGGTAGGTATTTACGATTGGACGGTGGGCTCCTTTAATTTATTTAAAACCCTCGGGCGACGCACACCCCCCACCCCCACCCCCGCCTCCGCAACCCCCGCGTTTGCCTGTTGTGAAATATTCACCGCTCCCCGGCATCGCTCCAGCCTTTCTACACAATGTTCCGTTTTTCAGAATCGCTTGATTGCTCGAATAGCGAGCAATGATATTGGAGAGATTGACAGGTGCCGAAGAAGTGTAAGCTAACAATCGCAATGGAATAATGAAAACTGGCACGTGGAAAAATGTGCACGGTCCCGGATTAATCGTGAGGATAAAAAGACTAAAAAGGCTATAGCCTTAGGCCCTCGAAATTTTCAAAATCAAATCTTTCAAAATATTACCTAGATTTTTGAAAATTCGGGTATTTGAACTCCTAATCTTTACCGTTGAAGGATCGCACGAATATCGACGTCCCATTGCAATCCAATTCCGAAGAATTGACTGCATAAATGTTTTCGAGAACTTTGTACATACGTGTACAAAATATCGTAAACTGCTAATTTTTTCCCCGGTACCGCAGGAAAATCTAAATGATTCGTCTCTGTTGAGCATGGAGAGTGAAATCGCTCGTGATTTAGACTTTGAAAACGTAAAGGACGATTTTGTCATTGCTAACGCGCAGGCGCAAAAAAAAATATCATATATAATTACTCAATATCGTAATACAAAATGTACAATACTATTTTATACGAACTTAATTGCGTAACAGAAATATAATAATAAAAAAGTATTTCTTAACCTTAGTCGATGAAATTTTCTGTCACCACTTTTCAAATTTAAACAATTGGGCAATCTTGCAGGACCGACATTGTACCTTTTTTGTAGAGCATCGTTAGATATCGTGCCCTGTTAATCGGGTCTCAGTGTGTACCTGTAATATAATTCACAGAATCTATAAAGCTTGTGATTTTTAATTTCTTCATTCCGGGCTCAGAATTTATGATACTAATCCTGTACGAATCATACAAAAAGTTGTGAGGAAATTAAAGAAAGAAAAAAAATAAAAAAAACAACGCGTAGGTTTTATTATTCCTTGATGTTCGGATTTGTTTGCAATAAGTTATTAATTATACAAACCCAATTATCGTCTGCAATTGGACGTACATCTAGTGAATTTAAAAAAAATAAATAAAGAATCTCTAACCATATTAATCAGCAAAGCGTGATGGAGAGCGTAATTAGTTGTTTCAATCAATCCAATTACTATCGACAGATCGCTGCTGTGGTGAGAAATGTAGAGAAAAAAACGTCAATAACGATGTCGAATATTATTATACGCACGTACGAGATGCGAGTAAATAATAAACACAAATTGGCCGAATCCCGTAAAGTAGATATTGCGGTATAGGTACATATATATATATTCCGTTCCGAGTTTATTCAGGTCCCATTTAAACGAGCAGAGAGCATTGCCCGCGCTAACGATAAGCAAATCCCAATCAAATTACATGACGCCCGTTTCATAACCGGCCGAACCAACGCTCCGCAGTTAACAAACGGATTCCGGGCTTTTGGTATATCTATCAGCTATACGTATATACGCTACGGATAAAACCCATTACACCTTATACCTATACTGGACGTGTTCGTGCTGACCGTAACTGTTCGGAGCTCTCGTTGCGAAGGCTGTAAAAATTCCTCAGGGTACATCAAACTCGCACGATTAACTCCAGGGCAAAATCCATGATTAATTGTCGATAACTCGTCCTGGGTGAAACCAGTGAAATTTCAAACTTTTTGTGAGGAATCGGAGCGTTGACTATCACTAAAGTTTCATAAAACAAGTATTTTGCAGATTATTGTAACCAATTAGTTTCGAGATGGGTAATGATTCAAATCGTTTAAAAAAATTGACGATTTTCAAGAAGCTTCTTGCCTCACGCCTCTTTTCATAAAAATTTCATAATTCCACATCTTTCAGCGAAGCTTATAAGAGAACAAAAATTGGCACCTAATTTGCAATACGATGATCGAATATCAAACTTGTGCCACTTATGGGTGAAAAAAAAATAGCAAACATGTTAAAATTTGAATTCAAGATTATCTTGTCAATTACAAATATGTTGCACTATTGGATAATTAATCATTAGATGTGAAAATTGAATGTCAAATTTTGTTCTCTACGTTAACAGGAAAATTGTGAAATCATTTGAATTTGTACGAAAAAAAGTGTACCCATTACAACGCAAGGAGCATTCCGAAGAGCGTCGATATTTGACCTGATACGAATCAATATCTATAAACCTGTTAAATACAACAACTAAACTTTACAGATCTACTTGTTACCATAGTTAAAACTTTATGTCCGTAGAAAAATTTTATAGTTTCATTAAGACGTTCCCTTCATTCGAATCCGCTTGACTTGTTACGATTAAAGTTTTAACTCGTAACACGCTTACTAATAGAAAATACCAAAGTTAACCAATGAATTTCTTTAATAAATATTGCGTCAACGCACTCGAACTCTTTAAAATAATTCTACGGCAGCAAGAAATTTTTGTGCGAACACACGAGCCGCAGGTGGGTGTGCACGCGTCTCTCCAACGATAAACGAGTGCCCGTAAACTTGGGGCAATGATGAAAATGGCACACTACAGCGAGTGCCTAGATACCGGCGAGTCGAGCCCAAATTCATCGAGCTCATAGGTATACATATCCGTATCCGCATTGCAGTTATGATGACGATTAGCGTGAAACTGTCTCTGTATCCGAATGGTACCCGCAACCGCATGTCGTAAACCGTCGAAACAACGGCGTTATTATAGATCGTTAACTTAGGGAATAAAAAGAAGCTTAGGTATCAACGGGAACATCGCGGTGCTGGGGAACCGTCGACGTTATTTCCGCACGACGCGGCCAGTCGAGTGAATATCCGAGGGCAACAAAACTCGGCCATCCCGACCCGGCATTGTTAACCCTTAACACCCGGACACCGGCTCCGTTAGCTAGATTCACGAATATTTTGATCCACCCCCGCACCGCCGGACGACAAGCCACGAATGTACGTGGATTCAGCGGTTTTCCGGAATCGCGTCTGCGGTTTTCCCGGTATTTCGTCTGGCAGTGTGGTTAGGTACCTTAAATCCGCCTTACGTACGTCTAAATTTCCAGAACTCAAATAGAGCTACGCGCCCGACGCCGAAGGGGATCTTTTCACAACGCACACTCCCAACACCCCAGCTTTGCCATCGAAAGACAAGGAAGAGTTCAAAAGTTTACAAAAGGTTATTGGCTATCGTAAATGCAAACATATTCTTACGATACGTGTAACGATATGCAAATACACGCAGAGTTGAATCCCTTCTTCGAAACGACGCGGAATATTTTCACCGACTATTTCGATGGTCCCGATAAATTGAATCCAAGGTTCAACGGCCTGCGAGAGAACTTTACGTAATGTATAAATTCGGAGTGGAATTAATTCGACGGAGTTAGCGGGAGCTAGAGCAACGGCCGATGTAAGGTACGTGTGGGTACGAGGATAAGAACGGAGAAGTGATAAGGGCTCGGGACGCGGGCTGGCGTCTCGAAATCTGGGACATATATCCCTATTTCGGTGATCCCGTATTTCAAATCGATACACTTATTGCGAGAGAAGGGTTGATCAATTGGGCGAGAGGAAATATTGGGGGAGTGAAAGCGGCGAGGCGGAATTGGGGAGAAAATAGTAGATGGACTTGTTCCTGGGTTTGGTGAAGGCGCGTACGTACACACCGTTGGTAACAAAGTGTACAGGTGGGGACGATGAATATGTAAATACATTTAGGCTGATAATCACGCACGAAATCTTTTGACGTATCGAGTACTCCTTATCAACGACAGCCGCGGGGCGCTGCGCCGTAACATCAGGGGCCAAAAATGAGGAAAAATTAAAGATTCAAATACGGCTGAACTCCACTTATACATGATATTTGCATCCGCACGCGATCAAACCCCGTCCCTGTGCAAGACAAATGTCGCGTGTGTTTCACAGCGAGGCGTTGCATCCTGTCCCGTTTCCTCCGCGTGCCGCGTTGCACCCTTACAACCGTGATGACGAGAAGAAAACGACTTGTTCACATTTAATCTTGGTACACCTGTACATTCGGCCTCATCCACGTACACGCGGCACGTGACAAAGACGTAAATCTGAAATGTCATTCCGACGAAACTATCGGGCATGTAGCATTTTCACGATCTTAAAAAAGCACGAAAATATGTGGCAAGGAAAAGCGTGAGGCACCCGCATTACCGATTGTGATTAATCCCTTCAGCATCCGCATATTCTGCACTGAGAGGAATTTTTAGTTACGGTTACGGCTCTCAGTCTTTGGCTATTTTCATTTTTTACCACAATCGAAAAATATAGTTCTAGGTAGAAAATGAACATTAGATTTGTAGCTGTTAACGGAAAGTTTAATATCCGTTACTATTCTTTCTCATTACGATCGCTGTTGCTATATTTTCTTGCAACTCTTGCGAAAATTGAATGCTTGCGCAACGATAAATTGACGTTAAAGCCTTGTTTGACTAAAAAAGTAGAGTAAACCTCAGAAACTCATTTTGCGTTGCAATTATCAAAAAAGTATCGACATTAGCGCAAAATGGTTACGTGTACCTCGTTTTTCGTAATATTTTCAACTATGTTTAAACAGTTTTTTTTAACGATATCTGTTTTACTGATTTTTTCTCAGTGCAGACGCTTGACAAGCCTATCGTTGTATCGGAACAAACACTCTGGATAATCGTTTTCATGCGCAATTTCTGTCGAACGGCATCCGCAGTCTGAGCACATTTGTGCACTTAGCATCCCGCAATTGCATTACCATATCGGACGAAATCGCAGAGGTTGAACGGTTGGCTCCTCGAACCCCGTGATAACTTAACATAAATTCGATAAGTTTTGACACGGATCGATGTCTCCGCCGGGTTGATCCTCGGATTAATTTGACTATGAGAACCCGGCACGCCACCGGTGCTCGAGGGTTTTCGAGCGCTGGCTGAAAGATCATTGTTTGCAACTCTGAACCGGCTTAGGCGTCGGAAGGTGTCCTAGTAGGCGAGGAAAAGGGTTGAGGAATGGGTAAGAGATGAGAAGAGAAGGATTTCGAGAGGGGAGATCAGGAGTAACCGAGGCTTCCTTAACCCGGAGATTCCCGGCTTAACGTAGGCGCGATCCTCGTAAGCTAAAGCTAAGAGGCTATTAGTTAGCTACGCAAGCACAGGACCCCGTAACACGTAAGATCAACACGGCATATTATCATCGACGCGCGAAAATGTTGGATGACAAACCGGGAGGGACTTTGTACTTACTTTCGATCCTATTATCTCGCCGAGATCTGCACCTTCTCTACCACCTACACGCTTGTAAAAGTTACGGTCTTACCGTCGTACGGCGTGTCATCGAAAGCGAAACGTGTACGGTGTGCACCGAAAAAAATTAAATGGGATACGCGATTCCCTCAAATTCGGTTCAAACTCGCGACCAGTTTGCCAGCTGTACGGCTCCTTTACGAGGAGGAAAGAATACGTAAGAATTTTTATTGGGAAAGCGGTTGAAGGAAGAAATTGGTACCGTTCACGAGAAGTTTGTACGTAAACTTTTATAAAGCGAAGGCTACCGATCGTCGTAGTCGGGTTGGGTAGTTCGGTAGAAACAGATGGGGATGAACGGTCCCGACCATCAGCGACACGGGTCGTGAACGATACTCTACAGTCTTCTTGGATACATTATGCACGGTATCCTGGAGCCCAAACCAACGTGAAACCTTCGCAAAGCCGATTAGCAGTCAAGGCACGTTCGTTATTAGCCATTCGCGAGATCCCGACTAAAACCACTAAAATCAAACTTAACGCCGTGCACGAAAGGGAAGGAGAATAAGGGGGGGGGGGGGGGGAGGAAGGGGAAGAGGGCAAGGATGGAAACGCGGCGAGGGTGAGAGGACGAGAAGAGGGAAGTTTGCACTCGGATGATCGGATACCCATCTGGGGAAAACATTTGCAGTTTAAAACCAGCTGCTTGAGAAGAGGAACTACCGCGAGAGAGCGGACCCGACTAACTTTTAAATGTATCTACGTAATAACTTTTGCTGCAGGTGGTAAAACATGAGCTAAAATGCAACTTCACTGCCCGTTTAACGAGTGGTTTAATCCCGTTCAGGTTTTTTATACTTCTTTCCTTCTGTCTTTCCATGCATCCTGTGTTTTCTTTTTTGTCTGTCGTTGTTGCTTTTTTCTTCTCCCTTTCTTTACGTTTTTCGTATAACACTCGTAGGATTTTTTTCATCAGCGAATTTAAATATCTGACATTGAAGGATAATTACCGTATAGCCTTATTCTTATATCCGAAACGAAATTAATGTCGAATTTCATTGGATGTAAATCATAAGCGAGTCATTAGACGTCTCGTAATTTTTTAATCATGTTTTTCTCAATCCTTTCGTCGAGTGAGAGAAAAAGTACCGACTCTCCTTCCCCCGCGGTGTCTACACTCTGATTGAGGCGTAGCTGAGGTTGCCTGTATAAGGTATAGTTTTGGGCGAGGGTGAGTCGATGACGCGGTCGCAGTCGTTTGATGTCCCGAATAATAAATGCCAGTGTGCGAAATTGAAGGAGGAAATGAGTTAATCGCGTGCCGAGGTGATGCATGAATTAAAATACCCAAGCCCAGCTCGGGCGAAAGACAAATGGCGGATGTAAGGTAACGAAAATTCAACTGTCATTGTTTAATTTCTTATCTAAAATATTCTCCCCGCGTACATGCTGAGCATGTGAGTTTTTTCAAAATCCATACATGGACTTTCGCCCGTATGAATATTGGCAAAAATAGAAATCCGTAGGCACGCAGATAAGCTGAGAGGCTTACGACACGAGTCACGAATGGGCGCCGTTAGGCGCGATTAGATATTCGGATGACTCGAATTTATTGGTACCAGTTAAACCCGGAGTAGGAATAGTGCGATAGATTGAGGAAAAGCCGTTCTAGTATCTTTAGCAATACGGTATGCGGAAGTGCTCTCGTAAATCCGATGATAACCCAGTCGGTACCGTTTTGGCACAATTGCTCGGTACCCGAGCAGCCCTGCAAACTCCTCTTTAAATACGAATTTCCAAGCTTTTACCACTCTTGCGAGTATTCGGCCGCAGTTGTAATTTCAATAATACGTCGATTCCTCTCCGAACTTACAGGCATAGCTGTTAGTTGTACCACCGCATTTGCGAGAGCTTTCGAAAGCACTGGAAGAGCAGTGCGGTGTGCGTGAAATCGGTTAGCAGGTACGTGCGAAAACTGGCTTTATAAAAGGCGTTAACAGGTCCCGAAGCAAAGCGTTGGCAAGCTCGCTAGCTCGTAAGATCAGCACTTCTCCTCCATAAAAGAGACGATTTTAAGTAAACGTGGAGGTAACTGGGCGGAATATGTGACATCGTAAAAAAAAGCATAAAGGGTAATTGTATGATAATGAGAATACCGTATGCGCACCGACGGACTTGCGTATCTGGCAAATAACGTTTCTACGGACCCTCGTGGAACCAATGCTCGCATGCGCAAAGTGATCTGAGCGAAGGTGTTGGGTGAAAAGAATTTAATCTGCGTGACACCTCATCATCGATTATCGCGATTCAATTTAAAGAATGGCTAATTTTTTTTTTTTTTTTTTTGTTTGGTTTTGTTTCTTTTACTCCTCTTTTGAAATTCTACATGCGATTGGAAAACGGAGCTACGGATAACGTTCGAGATGAAGGGGGAGTCTCTCTAAATCTCTCCATTTGCAGCCTGATCTGTGTGCAAACCGGATAATTATTATTTATATATCCCGAAGTGAGTGAACTTGAAATTTTTTATCGAATGACTCGCCTTGGTGAAGAATTACGCAGCGTGGGAACCGAGACATTTGTATATATATTGATCGACTCGAGGAATCATGCAACACGAATTGAATGCCGGTTTGGGAATAATTGAGTATGGAAAAATATGTACATTATTCCCGGACGAGGCGTTAACGTTTTCGCGGTGGAGTTCAGTAATGTCGTAAAGAATGAATGAGCGAGGCTCGCCGTTCTTTAAGCAGAAGAAGAAGAAGAAGAAGAAGAAGAAGAAGAAGCAGCAGCAGCAAGTGTAGAAATTGTTTACGACCACCCTAGCAAAGTTTTTTAACACCTCGAGACAAGAGCTTTGAAGAATATTGGCCCAGGGGCTTTACGAGTGGGATCCGGTCGTCCTCGTTGCTCAGAAGCGCGGCTCAGAGAGAGAATGGCGAGTGGCAAAGGTGCTAAATATATTCCGCGGGAAATTTATTTAAAACGAAATCGCTTTGGCCATACTTCGAGGAGACTTTGAGGGCGGTACGCATCCGCTCTCCTCTGAGAAACTCGGAATAAAATCCAAGGAGCCATGCAATGGCTCGTGAACGGCTTTTACGGACTCAAGAATTGGCCTCGGGGATCTTGACCGAACAGCGTCTCGTCGTCGTCTCTTTCTCTCTCTCTTCCTCTGTCCTCGGTATCGTTTGCCAGCGGAGCTTTTATGGTGTGACAACCCGTCACGATGTGTAAACCATGAGCCTTTCTTCTCGGCGCAAACCAAAGTGGAACCCTTTTACGGTCGAACCTTTCCGATTCGGTGTACATTGTACATATGAGTTCGACTCTATACGAACCGACCGACTGGCTTTTCTCTCTGCATCGTCTTCTACATTTTCACCCCATCGCTGTACGATACCGAATTTTTCGGCTGCAACCATTTAGGCATGGTCGCAAAAGTTTTCTTTAGAAAGAACACGTCGGTATAACGTATAAAACAACTCGTATTTCATACCAGCGTTTGTCAAAATAACGCGAAATCTTGGCAATCTCAACGTGTCGTGTATAATTTTTTATCGAATACTTTCTGCGTACGAGGTTTAAGTCGGTAACTTTATCTTAACGAAACATTGACAAAAAAATCCGTATTTTCTTATTTTAACAGTGATTTTTTAAGGATTTAAGATTGCAAAGTATAAGTATGTCTTGTTTTTATTACGGTTTGCTGAATTTCGAACAGTACCAAAATTTTTAAGCAACGGTTTTTCCTCAACACGAATCCCAAAATGGCTACTGACGCTTTCGAACCACTTAGAAAATTGTACGATGGTTGAAATACTTGTGAATATTGTTAACACGATCTTACCGCGACAAAGTAACGAAGCGAAGCTAATTAGATTTTAATAACTTCTAATTGCGGTTGGTAGGTCCAAATTGACTGACGTGACAGCCTTAATTTCGGAGTGAAAAATAACTTTGAATAATTTAACGTCCGTTAACTTCATCGCGACTAATTCCTACCCCAGGACATAATTCTCTGATACTTTCTTGGCGATTCCAGTTATCCCAAATCTCCATCTACCACGTTCTACACACCCTGATTGAAATTTCCCATCACTCGGATTTCCAAAACTTGATTCGGTACGCCGTTTGATGCAAAAACCAACTACCAATCAATAATATCAAAACCGATGTGAAAAGTGTCCTAAGCGACCCTCGGCGCAAGAAAAATTGACCCGAATCGCGCGAAGTGAATTCAGTGAAAGGTCTCGCGTATTCTTTCTATAATCAAGAGAAATAGGCGCAGAGCGATCTCTAAAAGAGGGTAGAATTCCGGAGAACGTCTAATCCACCGGCAGGCTTTTTCATTGATCCGGCAACATCGATCATGGCAAGACGAGAGAGATGATAAGGGCGTGGTGTAAACAGGATGGCGACGCGACGCGTCGCGTCAATCTGCGGAGCGGCTGTTTTCACGCCATCCACCCGCGTCGAAGGTTCCCCGATTTCTGTTTTTTCTCGACGCGAGTAAAGAGACGCTTCGCGTTCGGCTTTCGTGATTGGAATCGAACGCAGCAAAGTGCTTAGTCACGGGGGCGAAAGTCCGTGCGGGAATAGAGAGGGGTGGGTGGGGGGGGGGGGACGGGGGGAGAGAAGTGCAATTTTGCGGGATCGTCGGGTGACGTCGAGCAGGAAATTTACCGGATGGCGTCCGCCGCCCGAAACGAATCTCACCACTGGCAAAGGGACTCGCTCTCTCTCTCTCTCTCTCTCCCTCTCCCTCTCCCTCTCTCTGTCTCTCTCTCTATCGTCCCTCTCGCTCTGCACTGATCACTGATCACTGATCACCCATCAGGGGTTGTCAATATTTGATTTCGTCCGGTTACAAAGCCAGACATTGAATGTTGATAGGACGCCATCAATTATGTCCGACACACGGACAGTCTCTGGGCCACGTAGAATTACGTGGTGTGAGGTAAAACATTTTTCACCGACCACAGTAGCCATCCACTCTCGCACAAAGTGCTCGATCGTTACATTGAAAATTAAATTCAGTCACGTTTCCCGCCAAAATAAACTAGCCCTAGGTACAACAATCATTTCCAGGTTTCATCGCTCTGTCACTGCCAGAGGGTAACCACCGCTCGTCGTTTACCCGTTACTATTACTATTATTATCATTATTATTATCCTCACCGTCGCTGCGTTAATATGCATTTAATTTGCCTTTTTTCCTTCACACTCTGAAACGTCGATTGTTACTTCAACGTAGTTGTATATTATGTGTTAAAATGTAGCCTCCTGTAACAGAGAAGAATAATTTTTTTCAGGGATTTTCAAGAAGATTTCCATGCAAATTTAATGCACATTATTTATCATTGATTCTTCGATATTTATTACTTATATTCTTTTTCGTTTTTTTCTCTTTCTTTTTTTAATCCGAATAATTTTACTTGTGCTCAAATTCATTGCCATCATTATCTATATATGTATATACCTATATACGTGTGCATTATTTCTTGTTCTTATTATTTACAATCGTAGCGGAACAATGCTACGGGAGACAGCCGTGAAGATATAGGACGCATTATAGTTTTGTCAGTATTGTGAAAATATTCGGTGAAAAAAGTGTCATGGCAGCTGGCTGACAGTGTTAGTTGCACCCTATGCTTAAAGACCGTTGATGAAAGTATGTTTCCTTGTTATTACTTTGTTTTCATTTACTTTTCTGATTTTTTTTTTTTTCTAATTACAACATATCAATTGATCCACGTATCAATTACGTGGTTGATTAATTTATTTATAAACTATCTATTATGTATAATAACAATGAATTAAAGTTAATCACTAGATTCTTGTATGTTTCTCGCCTATCTGTATAATTATTTAACATATATGTAATACAATATAGGCATGTATAATAAGCGCAAGATTGGGGTAACGTAAGATTTTTTTTCTCTCATATCTTTCGTAGTTGTTGCTGATAGATACTACCTCTTGTTAAAACTTTTTACATCAATTTCAATGATATGATGAAACGGAAAAAAAACACTACATACAGACAAAGAACAAAGTTCTCTCGGATGAATTCCGAATTCCGTTTTACGTACTTTTCGTTCAGAATAAAGCACGGCTGCGATCTTCGGAGAATTTGTGTCCAAAGAACTTTACGATAAATTACTTTTAGTGAACGATTTTATTACATTTATTATAATAAATTGTTCGATTTTTTGTTTCTTCTTTATTTCTTCATTGTTTTACTTTTCCTTCTCCCCGCTATATTCCTCGCACATTTTAAGTTTCAGACAAAGTTCGGCAGACCTCTTTTTATTCTGCGTGGAGTTTTAAATACAATATTTCATAAATTCTCTATTATATGTTATTGATTTATACGTCACGCGCTGCGGTTTAAATAACCAAATAAAAGAAACATTATATGTCACTTTTTGCGTTCAGTTTCTTCTTTATTTCCCCTCGTTTAAACTGCACGTTATTTTCACTAAGCTATTTCCTCGTTTGGTTAATCGCGTCGATTGTTTTCCTCTCTTTGGCCGACGTCCTGGACAGGCGGTTTCAGCGCGGACGAAGGTAAATTTTGATTCAATTGAAAAGATCGAAACTAGTCCAAAATCTTAGTTATAATTTCGGTATAGATTGGGGCGGTGGTGCGGTCAGATTGTGAATCTCATCGAATGACTTTTTCGCCGCCGTTTGCAGCTCGTCCATACTCTTCCGGGTTTTCACCGTCAGATCGTCGAACTGACGTTTCGTCTGCGCCAGCAGCTCGTCCGTAGATTTCACCGCGTTATTTGCGAGGTCCTTTACCTCGGCGTCAATCTTTCCAATCACCCATTCGATCGCCTGTCTTCCCTGTTACACAAATTGACGAAAAACGGTGATTAACACTCGGCTAAATCGTGGAAACTGAAGCCGAAAGGGAATAATAAAAAATAGCGAAATCTCCGTAGCATCGTTGTGCAAAGTTGTTTACCTTTCCGGCATTGGCGGAGATTTTAGACGTCAGCATATCCTCCATATAGTGACCGAGAGGAACGCTCTTGACGGTAACCACAGCTTCCTGTGTTAGCAATGTGCTTTGTGGATTTTCCGGATGAGGTGAGTATTTCACCGTTTCCTCGACCCCGATATAGTTGCAAAAAGTAAGCTGAAATGGAATTTTTAACGGAATTAAATTCGAGTCGAAACACGATACGGAAATTCTATGTATAATGATAATAATGATAATTTGGGCGCGTGTGCAGTGTCACCTATTATTTTATTCTGAAATTGGCCATCCTGAAAATGGTTCTCTGATGCGATAACGCACAACGCGGGTCAATCAGCCTTTGAAGTCAGGCATTCGGTCAGACATTCTGAACCAAACCCTAAAAACGTGAAATCAACTGAAAGTCGTGTGAATTTTTATGAAAGATATTATCTTGAATTAGGTTAGACTGAAGATAATATTTGAAGATTTTCACTCTCCAGATGATTTTCCAATGTTTCCTCGCAATATTTGAGAACAAATAGTACAATATTACAATATTTACATATCACTTTTTCCAAATAAAATTCTTCCCAGAAAATCGGCGGTTTCACAATTACGAAATAAAATCGCGATGTGCCTTTATCGTTCTTCGAAAAATTGAATTTCCTTTCGAGGATAAAAAATAAAAGGCTTCGGTTGGCGAGGATTTACATTTAACAAAAAAAAAAAAAAAAAGGATTAGAAAAATGGATGAACATCGCGCCAAACCGTTGCGTTCTGGAAGTGCAATCGCATTACCAAGTTGCAGGACAATCAACGCGATATGGATGCAGCAGCGTGCCGATTGTCGGTGTGTACGAATTGTACAAAGCTGGGCTAGGTATAAACCACGATGGCACGCGCATCGCTGATGATGATGCAAATTCACGTGCCCGTACGCAGATTGTTCGACAAAATGAACATTGCGTTACACCCGCGTGGGTTTCAGTTATAATCGTCCCTTTACAACCTGACGGAATTGTAAGCTGCGATAACGCGCTAAAATGTTACACATGTGAATGCTTCAGTTTTCACAAAAAAATATCGGCAAGTCAATTAATATCCTGCTTGATCGTTGTTCCGTTATCCGCATTACATACGATTTAACATACATATTAAACTAATCCAGATATGGTAATTGCAATTATTCAATTCATGTAGCAAAATAATACGGTCAGTTTTTGAAGTTAGCAAAGAGGTAAAATATGATAATTTTTTTTCTGTTTTGCTTCTTTTTTTTTACAACAGTTTAAAATTCCCGTTTACGAAATAACCTGCACGAGGCCAAAGAATTTTGCACGCGATTCGGTTGCTGAACTCTCTTATGGTGTCCCTTATACGTGTGGGGTTAATTACGCATACGCATATGTAATATATGTATACGTAATAATGCGTATACATGGATATATAAAGCAGGTTTTAGCCAAGCGGGTAGCTTTTGCTTATATTTGCTTTTCATTTACACCCGTATTTAAACTGTATGTTTTTGCAACGAAAACTGTTTCAGATACTAAGCAAAAATAATTGCCGTACTTTGCTTACCCATCTGTGTATAACAGACGTTTGTGTTTTCATACTGTATTTCTTTATTTATTTTTTTATCAATTTGCGTCTTATACCCTCGGGGCTTAAATACGTATTCTCGCTGAAAATGTGGAAGAAGAGTAGAAACGAGGTAGGAATGAACATTGCCTAAAAGAAATACAAAAATTAAACAAATATACATGTACTTATACAAAACAACGTACCTACGCACGGTATAAAAATCAAAGGTATTTTCCGATGAAATTGTTCGATCTCTTGTTTCGTTATTTCTATATACCAAATAAAAATTACGATAAAAAATTTCTTTTACAAAATTTTCATTGATACAAGATACAAAATGTGAAAGCATAATTTGGATCTAACTTTCGAAAATCCTTTCCATTTTCTACACACAAAATTGACCTCTCTCAAGCAACCCCTCAGAATAATCGTACCTACAATTAACTCGACGCACTATTAATCGCGAATTGGATTTCGCGCATCCCGCAGACTCTTGGCAGCTGCTGCACAGAATGGCGCATTGTTCGAAGATCTCGGACGGCATTTGTGGCAAGCTTTGGTCAGTTTAACCATCTCATTAGCCAAGCTTAATCCGTACTCAACACAGCTCAGCTCGACCGAATCTATAGCCTCCCCTTTCCAGCGCCAACATCTCACGAACCCCTTGACTTCGTTACGTTGTGTCAAGCGTCCTCCTCGGAGGTTCCTACGCACATACGTGTCTCGATAGCAATCGAGTGTTACTCGGTCAATCTGCATTCCAACGATAATGGAGGTGATCACTGTCGGTGAATATTTAAAATTGCTGGATGAAAAATGGAGGAGGAGTGGCAGGTTTGACGCGAAAATTAAACGTGTTTTTTTGGGGAGAACCAAAAAATCAACAACAATCAAAATACTAAAATTGAATAATACTAGAATTTTAAACAAAAGGTTGGATATTGCGGTGCATTATTTGGCGTCGAATTGGTTTTAAAAAAAAATGCCAGCGGATGATTCTTCTGAATGATCAACAAAAAATTGCAATGTTGAATTGACTAACGTAAGAAAAAAAAACAAAAGACACAACTTTACCGTAACCATAAGTAATTTCAATTACAGTTGTATTAAACATAATATAATCGAATCTCAATGTTTAAAACAATACGACACACCGAATGAAGCCGATAAGACGCAACACTTTCAACATTTTCAAACGTCGAATTCTAGGTAAGCGATACGTCTGATCTGATGACGAATATAAATGCTTTTTACGAATCTTATTGATTGAAGAAAAAAAAATTTGTTGCAAATTGAATTTTGCATGCGAAACAAAGTCGTATGAGAGATAAAACAGAAAAAATAGAATATAAAATAAAAAAAAAACATTCTTTCTTCCGTTTATTCTTTAATTTATTATGCGTCTCGCAAAGAAAAAGAGGACCGAAAAGAAACAAAAAAAATAAAAAAACACCGCCTGGACTCGTCCCGCGCAGCGGTTTATAGCTTTACGAGGGCCGGATGAACGCGTATAAAAACCGGGATGCACGTTACGACGAAAAAACCGTATTGTTGTAGCCGAAACTGGTGCAGAAAGGAGTAACAGTATAGAGTAAACAGAGAGGAAGTACGAATGCAGCAGGAGCATTATTTTTCATTAGGGGTATACGGATACGGGGATCCGCAAGCCGAGGGGGTGGAGGCTGCACTTAACCCCATATTTCAATCAATTCGAAAACTCCCGTGCGTTACAGCATTCGGTGCGGCATCAAACCTGAATGCACGGTATACATCCTGTGCGGAATAACGACCGACGTGTTTCGGTGTTTCCCAAAGTAGAATCAAGCTCGCAGCGCTTGCAGGATGATGGTCCAGTACAACGTGCAGCGCGTACGTTATTCGCGTGAAATTTGTTACCTTTATGATTTAAAGGGCCGTATTCCTACGTCCGGCGTCCGGACGATAATTCAAAGTCGGCGCGTCGCGTCGTTTCTCCGACACACCCGACGTCCTTTTTTTAACCCTTCGGGGGGGGTGGATTTTCTCCGCGGTATTCGTCGTCAACGTTACCAACCGTTGCACCAACGATATTAATTCCGACACTTTCACAGGCCGCCGTGCTGCTTATGTAGTATTAGGGTGGTCCTTACTATGGGGTTGTTTTTGAACTTTTACGCTCCCAGGGGCTTAAAAGTTTTTAATTTGATAAAAAAACAGGGAAAAAATTCCCTGAAAATTTGAACTCACGGTACGAACTCGTAAGATAGTCCGCTTTGCGATCGAAGTATCGTATGGAAGTAATATGGGAAAAACTTTTGTCTTCTTTCTGAAATTTTACAAATCGTCGATGAATATACCGACAATAATGGGAAATGCAATGTTATATATTTATGATACAGTTGTTTATTTAGTAGCTATATACTTGACGGAATGATAATTTTATATAAATTGAATTTCGAACGTTGATTAATTAACTCTCTCAAGAACATGTATTTTTCATTATCACCCGGTATATTCGTCAACGATTTATAATACTTCAAAGAGTAAAATAAGTTTTGTCATGTTATTGCCATGAGATACTTCAATCACAAAGCGGACCATCTTAGAGTTGATACGGAGAACTCAAATTTTCAAGGAGTTTTTTCTTTTTTCTTTCTTTTTGTCAATTTGAAAGCGTTCAAGCCCCAGGGAGCATAAAAGTTGAAAAATAACCGTATTAACGAAGTACATGCACATGCATAGTAGAGTAAATAATATTTGTCTAAACTTCTAATACCGATGAACTAGAATTTATTTCACCGAGAACAAAGAAGAAGATAAAAGTTTCTACGGTAGCAACCGCGTTATTGTTAACTCGTTAGTCCGAATCGAGATACCCGCATAGACGACGCGACGGTGAAACTTTCGACTCCCTCGGGAACTTTCGAGTGACAGTATATTTATGAATATACCTGCCTATATGCCTGGCGTTACGTTATACCGAATGAGCGGCATTAAAACAGGAATATAGGTATACGTATACACACGTACGTAATATCTGCATACAGCGTTGAATGACCTGCACAGGTACTCGGGTACAAGGAGTTTCCATTATACGTTTATATGCAGTGTTATTATAAGGTATACGAATATGCCTTACACAGGGGTAGGGGTACGTATAATATCCGTACGTACATATTGTGTAACGACTAACAACGCGCCAACCCGACGTTTCGCACCTGCGAGTTACACACACGCGTTATTACATATATACATATACATATATACTATATATATGCAGACGAGAAGATATATCTCTCTTGGGAATCGATTGGTTAGTTAGCCAAATGTAGTCTATATCCCTGAGCTGCGCCGAAACTTTAACGAGAATTACTAATTATCAAACAGCAGGAGAGCCGTTACACGGAGTGCCGGCTAACATCGATGAACGCCTAACGACGCGACGCCTCTGTACACCAGGACCTCGTATTATCAGGGGACGACTCCAAGTTTTATATTATACATCGAGTTGGTTATAATATCGATTCGGAAATCAAACCGAGATAGCCGAGAAAGTAACGGACCTAATTTTCGCCAGTTACGTATATACGTTGGGTATGCGAAGATCGTTACAAAAATATTGTAAATCGGCAATGTAAAAGTAGAAAAAAAAATAAAAAAAACAATTCACTTCTCGCATAAGGCTATTTTCACTGGCAATGAGCAACAATAATGCAATTATGTTTTAGTTAATAGAGAACTTGAGAAATTCTTTGTAAATATAACAAAACTATGAAGAATTTCTTTGAAACTGCACGCGAACGAGCAGCGAGCGAGCCGGTATAACATTACAGCAGAGGATATCTATGGGGAATTGTTCAATTCCAGTCGTAGCCCGCGGATATAGTATAAACACAACAGGCCTGCCTGCAGCTCGCTGCCGAGATTGCGAGCAAAGAAATATAACCGTACGTCAGGGGGATTCCCTCAGGTATGAAACGAAGTGTAGGTAGAGGAGGAGGTGCGACTGTAAAAACGAGTATAATTCACCCACGCTTTAGAAATTTTAATCTTCCTAATGTCTTTCTATTTGTTTTACGTTCGTGAATGTTGTGCTTGTTCGGTATAGGAACAAGCTGTGTAGGTATTATAAAGAATTACTCTGATTGTTATGAATTTTTCGAACGAAAGGTCATAA
The DNA here is from genome assembly GCF_021155785.1 of Neodiprion fabricii. NCBI lineage: Eukaryota > Metazoa > Arthropoda > Insecta > Hymenoptera > Diprionidae > Neodiprion > Neodiprion fabricii. The sequence goes on from NC_060240.1 coordinate 33,777,393, forward strand.
TTTTTATTGATCATTGGAACGAATCAGTGATACGAATTGAACGAATAGCATAAATATTAAAGAGAATGAAGTTAGCCACGTTACTGAAACGATTCGTGTTTAGGAAAAATCGTTTTACGATTGTTTGAAATTTAGTATACCGTGATAACACAAAACGTAGTCATACATAGGTACGCATGTTGCAAAAATGAACTCCTTGAAAGTCGTTCTGAAATTGTTGAATAACGATATTTTCCCTGATGTTCCGCTACGTTAACTTTACTGTCTTGAACATTGTAAATATAAGCTATTTGCGGTACACGCATTCCCTGTTTTGCAAATACCGCACCATCTGCATCGGTTCAACGGCGGCGCAATTTTTTATCCACCTTCTCTATCCACTTTTCCAGATTTATATTCCGTTTCTGTCTCCGTGAGAGGATTTTTGTACACATACATATAGTAAGAATATCCCTGACTGTGGGCTGAAGGGGAAGAAGCAGGGTAATGCTTCACGGAAACCAACCCCGAAGCCATGCAGCCGGTAATGCCCGCATCAATAACCTATCATATCCACGGTCTGGGGCTCAAACCCTGCGGAATTATGCGGCTAGCGCTGCAAGTGCCGAGAGGATGGAGGAGCTGGCTGGTGCAGGGATTCAACAGCTTGCTATTCTTGTAATGCTTTTACCATAAATAGAAAATGCAGAATGGACGTATAAAGACGACGTTACATCACACGGGACAGATATTGCGCAACCCTATTTATCAAGGAGTCGATATCGTAGCACGAGACGGAATATTGATGATTCCTTTCCAATCAATTCTAAGATCAGAGAGAAAAGTATTCTTACTTCCGTTTCTTTTTAAAGGAATAATATCATTTTCCTTTTTCTAAAATTATAAACCATTTTGAAGATCGATTGCTCGTCAAATGGATACCAATTTCACTTGATGATTGCATGAAAATTTGTTCTACTATACGGTTGAAACAAGACTTCGTTATTATACGACGAAATAAATTTTTTAAACCGCAAGTTCGTCTTCGGATACAATACGTTCGTTTGTTTTGTCTCTCTTGAATTCATTCGCGATAAAATTTCACTGGCTTATCGTCAGCGGTCGTTTGGGATCTGTTCGAAAATCTTGAATCACGATGCGCTGAGCGATCCGACATACATGTATAATCTTTGAATGAGAAATGAACTCAACGACGATTATTTATGTGGAACGAATGGCAAGTAGGTTGGTGTGATATATTTCTGCATTGATTTATTCATTCATTTTTATTTTATTTTCATTCTTTTCTTCTTACATCTCTTTTTTCCATAACGCCATTCTTCTGCCTCTACTTTTTCTTTTTCGATAAAATAGGCGTGAGTGCAGCCTGAAATTTACGAATGCGATTTCCCGTCTCCACAGCGTTACCGCGGAAAATTGAGGGGAGAGGGAGCTTGAATAGCGACATTCAGAGACGCCGCCTACGCGCACTGAATTTTTCCACAGAAATCATCAAGGCATCGAACACATCTTACACATACACATACGTACGCGACATCGAGCTTTTATATTATACTACGCGTCGGGAATATTCTATGGCTGGGTGTGCATACCGCTTGTGAATTTTCAAAACTCCCACCACGCATTAATCAATTAAAAATAAATTGGATTGCAATTGCAGCCTTTTCGAAAGAAAGAAAAACTCACAGATTTATACTTTTATTTGTTACACACTCTATAACCGTTAAAAGAGGCAAAGTGATCCAATTTTTCGATACGATGAACCGTGTTTGCATTTTTTGGAGAAAAAAAAAGAAAAAAAAAAAAAAAAGTATTGTAACTCGAAATATATTACGTCTGGTCATGTTTTTCAAGTTCTATAATCAATGTCCAATGGTGTTTGGTTGATGAATATAAAAATTGAATCACACGAACAAGCAAATTATATCCATCCATTCATAATTCTGACATTTCGTTGATTGGATACGGCGCGAAAAGTAATAAAAAGGAAAGCAGGCGATGACAAATGATATGACAAGAGGTGACATTTGCTCACCCCGCTGGTTCTGCCCAATGTGCATATACGCATACCTTGAACAACATCCGTTGGCAGCTCGTTAGAAACTCAATTATTACATTGAAACTGTTTTCATACAAGTATATTGCTCATCTGTTATTCAATAACATTGTTCTATACCATTCGAAAATATTTCCACACTCATGAGCCATTGGCGCAGAACGAATTTCGTATACCATGCAAAAAAAAAAAATTGGGAAGTATGCGATGTGTGTATCAAATGACTTTTAATTGGATGTTAAAAATAAAAAAGTCCTCAAATTTTTAAATAAGTTAAACGATATTGCTGCCCCATTTCTTCTTTTCTTTTTTTTTTTTTTTTTCTTTCTTATCTTTCTTTCATGAATAAGCAATTAATGCTATAATTTATATTTTACAGTTTTATTGTAATTTTACCTGTAATTATGATCTAAGATTTCTCATCTTCAATTTTACAATTACTTGAAAAGTTCGAGTGACGCCATCTCTTGCTGAACAGGGAAAAACAAATCTTTAACAACGCTCGGTAAAACAGACAGCACCAGACAACGTTTATAGTTTACCCTTCAACGATGATAAGGTATTGCTCTGGCCTTTTTTTTCAATATAACAATCATATAAGACAAAACTGTCACGAAAATGCAAGAAGAAAATAAATGTGATAAATAGGTAGGTATAGTATACGGAAATGGAATTGGCATTAAATTTGCCGGCCTATTTTTCCTTCTTTCAATTAGTCAAAGAAAGATGGAAATCTAAATCGCAAATTAGTACAATACCGATACTTTGTCGCATGTAACAGGATAAACATGTTATACGTAATAGAAATAGCGTAATAGTAAAATCGGTGACGCACGTGAGTCCGTATATCATTCTCGTAAGATCTGGCACAGTTTCCAACGAGCAACGAAAATAAATGGTACAATTGTTTTCAGGGTCAACGCGTATAGGTATAGCCGTGAAATGATAAATGCTGGTATGAAAATGTGAGAGGTGCAAAACCGAAGGATAAAGACTACAAGTAATACCGCAAATTTCGAATCACGCGTACGAGTAATTTCATTCAATTACGCAAATTTTATTCAATTATCATGACTATCTGTAAATGGTAATTAGTCGGATTATGGCAAAACCCGGAGCAGCATTAACTTTACGATAAAATATTCCGTATTACACTTTTATAAGTGAACTCATCCATTGATCTCAAATTCCAGTGACGTCACTGCAGCAACGGCAAGATATGAAATATCACTTAACCGCCGCGAAATGCGCAGCGCATAAAATTGCGATAAAAATTGATCCATCCTTGAACCGAGACAAAAAATGTTCGCTTATCAATTTCACCCTAATGTAAAATGCATTTCTGCGATAAAGAAGAACTTGAAAATGTCTTTTTTCAAATCATTTCAAAACAACCTTACTAAAAAAATGCCAGCGCGTGCTAGCGGCACGCAAATACTGATGCATAAGTATAATATTATACATCAAACTCCGAAGGTTCAACCGATTCGTAAGATCGTATTGTTAAATTTTTTTTTTCGCAACGCATACGGCGTTGAACTATGCAACAAAGGAATTACTCACGTTTCTGGTCTTCAACGTCATCTGTTTGTTCTCAATGTCTACTTCACTCCATTCGCTGGCGTAACAAACGGAAGCAGTTCCTATGAGCTGTAATAAAAAGTGTGAAAAGAAACGGAATTAGATACAAAAGACTTGGTTTACTACCCTCGGAGATTTCCTCCTCGCAAACATATTATATGTATATATACAGAATTTATTCCTCTCCGCGTATTAAATAGAGAGGATGTAAGTTTAAAAAAATTAGATCGGTTCATGTACAAAGTGGCATTAATTAATAACCGGGGGTTGGAGGCAGCACTTGTCAAAAGTAATTGAAGTAAATGGCGAGATGATCCGCGGAGGTCAAATCCAAACGGCAACAAATTAACGTGTGCCGTGCAAGAAGGGTAACGGAAAGTTTAGCAGAAAGATTGATCGCGCCTCGGCAAAGTTAACAAACGTTATACCTGCACGAAATTGTTATACAGCGAATCGTTAATATTATCATCACTGAAACTAGCCGCGAACCGCGCATATTGAATGAAAGACTACTCGTATCAGCGCCGTGTCACATGGGGACAATTCTCGTTGTTGGATGATTATCGGGTTGTCAGTTTTATCTTGAATGGAAAATGTTCCTCTCAACTCGCGCCGTTGCTCATTGTCAGCTTTTCAGCGTACCGAGTCGTCTGCACTAATCGCGTTTACAGCCTCGATAGAAAACGAAAACGATGTGGTTTCTAATTTTATTTTACGGTCAACCGTTGTCGTAGGTTTCTTTTTCGCATTTTGCGCCTATCGCGGTCATTCCATGTTCGAAAATATACTTCACCGAAACGGCATGTAAAAGAGAGAAATTCACTTTGCTCGATGTACGTTTAATCGGAATGCAAGCGAGCAAGCGTACTTTGACGTTGTGACGTACACCTTGACACGTTTTTGGCACGTGCAATAATATCTATATATATATACGTCTTGCAGGATGCGCTTACTTCAATCAATTATTGGCAATACATGCACTTGTACAAATAATATGATCAAGTGTATAGAAAAGTTTTTTAGGACAAAAGTTTACTACAAACACATAGTTGCACCTGCTTGAAAACAAATTTGAAATTACTTTGTTCCAGAAATTTTGTGTAATTTCTCAACTTTCACTGGCATTTATTGCTGTCTTTGAAAAAAGCTCCGCGATTTTGATCCAAAGTTAAAATATATTACATTTAATTCTGCCATCAATTTGTGATTGGCCATATTCGGTTTTTAAATATTTTTATCGGGTGTGTAAAACTTTAAGTATGCTTTGAAAGGCTTGCATTAAATACAAAGAAATTAGCATTCCCTGAAATGTATTTTATATTTCTAGACACATCAAATTCCTTCAAATTATTTCTTACAACTACAGAGTCCCTGACCAAATCATGAGAAGAAAAAATTTGTTTCAGATACTAGGAAACCTTGGACATTTGAGGGTCGAGATTGGTAGCGAAAGTAACCTTCTCTCAATCTAAATAGTAATTGTGCATCAAATGGTGGCTATTTACAAGGGGCACTTGAAAGCAAGGTTATAAAGATGTTGAAATTACCCAGAACAATGGCGACGCGGTGACTCAACATGAAACAGGTCTATACCACAATATTATCTTCAGTTTCCAGCTCTGGTTACAAAAATAAAAACACTTCGAGATTGAATATACCAATCACAAGATCAGAGTTATTGCAAACTTTGCAAAGATTCGCATCATTATACAATTTTTCTATAATATTTCAGCCCATGATTACGAATTAACCAAGTTAAGCTTGGTTCGTCACCTTTGTTTCGATGCCTTTTAACAAGACTATACAGCAGATGCGTCCAACTATGCTGTAGGTTATCATTGATCATTCGTAGAAACTGCGACAGCACTGAGCCTGCCTAGAGTTTCAAAGCGGATCGGCAGCGTAAACTTGAGCCTGACATGATTGACCTTTGAGATCGGATTTAATGTCAGAGAAATCAGACAAGTGCAAAAATAAATCCGCGATCCAAAGATCGGTTTGGCAACGTACGATATTCGAATTTTCATAGTCGTAAGTCGACATTGCGTCACTCGAAACGGAGTACGGAGTTTGAGGTTATGACACGTTAGGCAACGGACAGCACGTGGTGTCTGAGACTTCGACTCGTTGATGGGAGAGGGAAGGGAGGGATGGTGAAACGATAATGAGGTAATACTGACCGATTCGACCCACTTTGGAAAGCCCCATTCGCTCGAGACTATTCTGTGGGAGTGTAAGACACCGTCGACGATTTTCCTGTCGACGACATCGATGCCGATCACCGCGGGATTCATGGGGTTCGGGTATTTCCTCCAAATTGCTTTGGCCACCGTTTCCCATGGATGGCTGCAAGAGCAAAATACTATTAATTCTCGTTTCGAGAGTTTAACGCGTAATCGAGGAAATTGGAATAATAGGAAACTTCAATATGGCCGAGGGTAACTCACTTGAAGACGTACTCCACGTTCCAGATCTTCATTTTCCGTTGATAAATTTCGTAGAAGCACAAAACTCTGCGGCCAGTGCGAGCCTTGTTCGAAACCCAGAGGCAGAAGGACGACCGGACACTGCAATTTATCACGGGAAACTGGTGACGGAACGCGAGCACGTCTAGTGAGTGAAATCAAGATCTCCGGGCGTTGCAATTAGCGCCGTAAGAAAATTCCAACTTTTAACCGCCGGAGCCGTAGACCGAAACACCACCACACTCGCTATATGTACCGAATAAACGGCCGAATGAACGATACGAACGATTAAAACTGAATGCCAAGGTTCACCCCCACCCGAATCTGATCGAAAAATAAAATACACGAGCTAAGTACGAATCTCTCACCACACCTGCAGCCACCTTCATACCGTGCGTACATACCGACCGAGCGCTGAGGCGGTCAAGAAGTCGCGACGAAACTAGATTTTTGCCGCTGGAGGCGCGCACCGCGTGCCGGTATTTAGCGGAAATTTTGACTGGTTTATATACGTCGCAATAAAACTGAAAAGAGAATTATATGATTGATAAGGCTATATCGCCTTTACGATACAAAAATTGATTGGAGAAGGGAAAAATTTGTAAAGAAAATTACGATTGCACTATACAATGGGGTTGTTTAGACACTTTTTCCAGGTTTTCGAATATGCCTTGAACGCTTTCTGCAGTTTTCAAATAATATTTCTGACAAACCAGCTCCGATCCCTGATGTTTTCAGACCTGATGGGCAGACGATCTGATATGTATTTGAGTCCGTAATACATAAAAAAAAAGGCGTCAAACTTAGTGAGCTTTAATTGAAAGAATCGAAGCGCGACGTAGAAGTGTATTCAATGGGTAGTGGCCATATTGGAGGCGTCGAACAGCTGTGCTTGGCTCTCTGGCTCCGAATGTGAAAGGCGAGGTGTATGACATGCGGCAGTATCCGAGCATTCTACCATTTTACGCGTGTGAAATACCCGCGTCAAAGATCACACGGGATCGGCTTTCGTCTCGTTCTGCCAGCCGGTGAGTTGCATACTCGATTGAAAATAATTTCCTCTCCCAGACTTTATGACTTCGAATTGTTTTCATTTATTATCATTTGAAATAACTGTTGTCCACTCCGATGCCGACTGTTTTATCAACCGAACGTTCGATGATCACATACAATTTTTTTCCAAAAAGAAGACTACAGTCACAAGAAATTCATACACGCCGTAGTTATTGGTATAGTATAAGTACAACGTGACCAAATGACGGCAACGGCGTTAACGGTGATGCTATAATACAACCGAGATTACGAAATTTACGAATAAAGCGAACCTTAGAAGTAAATTTTACTACTCGCATTTAATCAATATTTATTAAAAATAGCTTGAGTTCGATTAGTTGAGATAAATTAATAACTCTATGCTTAAACTAGGTGATGAATTATTAAAAATATAGTTTTTGAAACGGTGCATATTTTTATTTCCACGTGGCCGAAGGTTACGTTAATGTTTGCATTTTGCGATTTATAAGTGAAAAATAAAAAATCTATCCAGTAGGAAATATATATTATAAGTGGATATCCTTTTTATTATATTTTTCAGTAGAATATATCTCTACGTTCCGTGATTTGAATTATACCTGAACGATCTCAGCTTTAGTGAAAGCAAATCCATCTCGCATCTGCGCTAACGAGGGTTAATCTAAAAACTGTAATGAGGATAATTTCAGTCGCGGCTACAAGGATTATATAGCCTCGTCTGAGATTTATGTACAAATTATTATATGTGAACATCAGACAGTGTAAAATCACACCGGTGATAATTTAGACTGCAATTGCTGATTATCAATCACGCACATTTCGTTCGCCAATATATTCGATAATTTTTAATCGACTTTCATTATCATCTATCGAAACGTGTTCACCAAACATGTGAATAGAAGGTTCGCGCAAATATTTGATGATTTCACGTGCCTATAACTATAATATTACACTCTGATCGCCCACCTATAAATGAGTTGTCACGTTACATATTCTCACATCTGTAATATCATCATCGCTATACATATATAAACATAACCGCCAACGCAAAAAGGCGTGTATTATAACTCTACGAGATACTAATCCAGCTATAATTTCCGGTTCCAACCGTTCGTTCTTCCAGGCCTCCAGTGAATTAGGAAAATTGTTAAAGTTCCAGTCTGGCCGATGTCCGGCATGGGTTTTAATTACATCGTAATTATCTTCGTTCTCGCTTCGGTACCGCCGGAAATTCTTGCCGATAATTACACGAACATCAATCTGCCCGATGATCAGCTCAAGTTTTACTTCAATTCATTCCCGTCGATGACCGAAAAGTGTCGAAACGATCCGGACTGTCCTTATAAGGCAAGTAAATTTATATACAAGTTTCTTTACTTACGTGGAAGTGAATGAAAGGAAGCTTTTATCTGGTGTGGTAATCTTGAAAAAAATACAGGTTTTCATACGGCGAAGATGAGGGGCGCTTTTTCATGGTTTTCTTGCATGAAATAATCGAACCTTCGAGTCTTCCTGGCAATGAAAACGCGCGCGGTTATTCAAATCGGGGGAAAATGGAAAAGGGAAATAACAGTATCTGCGTTGAATAACGATTACGAAAAAATTTGTATTATTTGATATCACTTTTTTTGCCTCAGGAGCACCTGGACAGCAAAGCGTGCTGGGGATACGAGGACAACTGCAAGCCGGAAAACGCTTACTCGATACCAAAATGTCCGGGAGATCACAAGGGTTGGGTAGCCACAAAACAGGCCCAACTTGACACGTTTTATACACAGGGTGATTTCGGCTATGTCCGGGATCAAAAAAGGGAGATGAGGATATTATGCGAACCTCTTTTTCTCGTGAGCTACCATAGTTTGCGAATGCATTAAAATTTATGAATCTTTTTTGATGTTCTACATTTTCGATTCTCAGGACGATTCATCGCTCGAGTGTTCGAATCACATGAGATTCTGCAGAGGCCGAAATATTATGATCAATTTCACTGATCTCGCTAGTCGAAGGGATCCGATAAGATACAAGATGGACGTTTTGAAAGAAGGTCAAATCGGTGGCTATTGCACGTGAGGACACTGAATACGTTGTATTTTTATTTTCCTAATTCTATAATTACTGTACGAATGATGAGCTACGTACAAATATGGCAACTAAAAATAACCGATATCTGTTCGTGCTTTGTTTATCAGATTAAACGAAGGTAGACTCAAGGAAAATGCAGACCATATCAGTCCCTTGCAGTCGTGGGGACCAGAAATTCGAAACTTTAGAAAACTGGCTAGACGTCCAATACCGGAAGGGGATTGTGACGTGGTTATTGAAAAACCGACATTTCTCATGAAAATTGACGCCAGTACGTTTTTTCGAAATATAATACGAAAGGATTTACGCCCATTTCCGCGGTGACCAAATCGAATGAAATACTCTTTGACGATTTATTTTGTTGCAGCAGTTAACATGTACCACCACTTCTGTGACTTTTTCAACCTCTACGCATCCCTTCACGTCAATTTATCGCATCCGTCAACTTTTGATACTGACAATCATATTTTGATATGGGAGAGTTATAGGTCACTTTCTCTTTGAACTAAAGCACGTTTAACCGTAGCACCAATCTCACTTGGTCTGTAAATGCTGAAAAAAACTTTATATCTGCAGTTATCAATCAGCGTTTGAAGATACTTTTGCTGCATTTACCAGCAATCCGTTATGGGATTTAAAGACCTTTCGAGGGGAAACAGTCTGCTTCAAGAATATAATATTTCCGATGTTACCACGAATGATTTTCGGACTCTACTACAACACGCCATTGGTAAATTTATTATTTGTCTAACAAAGTCGAAAGTGTGTGTTTTATTTAATTGATATTTTCACATACAACAAACTAATTCCGTCGATAAACAGATTTACGGATGTGAAAAAAGCGGTCTTTTCAAAGCGTTCAGCGACCACGTTCTGCACAGATTGAATGTACAGAGGCGTGAGAAAAAAAATTCGAATATTCGAGTCACGCTTCTGAGCAGAGACACACAGTACAGGAGAATACTCAACGAGGATGATCTTGTTGAGGCTTTGAAAAGGAATCCCAACTATAAAGTTAGAAAGGTTTGTAAAGTCGATAGAGCATTGAAGTTAACTTACTAAAATAATGCATTCTTGACATAAATTTCGTTCCGTGCAGGTAACTTACAACAAGAATTTGTCATTCAAAAATCAACTACGGATAACAAGGAACACTGATATTTTCATCGGAATACACGGTGCTGGGCTTACACATCTGATGTTTCTGCCAGAGTGGGCTGCAGTTTTTGAAATGTCAGTGATTTTTTATTCCATTTACGTACGCATTTGAATTGATAGATTCATAAAGCTATATGTACATATTTCAAATCCCAATGTACTAATTTTTTAGATACAATTGTGAAGACCCAAGCTGCTACAAAGATCTTGCTAGATTAAGAGGTGTGAAGTACTTGACATGGGAAAATCTGGAAAAGTTGGTTCAAGAAGATCCTGTAAGAAATTAACACTCTCAAAGCTTTAAAAACTTTTTTCTCAAATTGCCAATTTGAAGCATGATTCTCATTATTTGTTTTCTTTCTCCAGGGAACACATCCGGATGGCGGAGCTCATGCAAAGTTTACAAATTACAGTTTTGATGTCGAGGAATTTCTGCGACTCGTAACTGTTGCAGAAAAGCATGTTAAAAATCATAAAGCGTTCAAAGATTTCATCAAACAATCATCAAAAAAAAATATTACCTCTTACAAAAATGTGCCCAAAGACGAGTTATAAAAAAAAAAAAAAATTAGATCAAACCTGGTCAATGTGAGCATCTAACAATAGTTACCATTTATAACGGGAAGATATACTATTTATATGTAGAACACAATTAATTCAGTGTACAAGTAATCCATTAATCCGAAAATATCAATAATCGTGTGCTGAATCTGGATGATAAATGAGGTTTTATATACGATTTTACATTACTGAGACAACTATTATTTCCCAATGATGGATTCGTATCTTGCTTTAAGTCTGAGTGTGTTGCTTACAGTTTAGAAAACAAGTCGTCACTTCAGTGTTCAAATGATTGCCATAAGTGATAACAAAATGCATTGCATATACATATACGTTACTGATTCCTATTTAGGTAAATGATTTTTATTATTTTTATATAAAAAATCGTTGTACATACTTAATTATATACATGTATATTTAAATGTTTTAGAAATGAATACATGAATATAATTTTTAACCGTTGCACGATACCTGAATAGAAGATGGTTTAGCATACTGAATTATTTAATTATGAAGGCACCAAATTTGAACATCAAGAATGCATTTCAGTTGACTTAGATAATCCTAAGAGCAGTAACTCGTCGTTAAATCTCACAACTTAATTTGTATTTTAAATCTGAACAAAACTGCGAATAGGCCGGTACTTGCCAACATATACGCAGTGATAATTTGGACAGCTTCAATATCTGGTACATACAGCGTTCTAACAGTCATATTTACGGCGCCAGTGAGAAAATTACAGATGAGAAAGAAAGCTAGGCCATTATAGTTAATTGCTTCGAAAATTTCAGGTATACTAGAGATCTGATTCTGGACTTGCGTAACGTTCTTATTCTTCGATGTGACCTGCTTAAAAATATCTGCTATAATATCGATCAGCAACAACAAAGTCAACATAACTGTGGACAGAGTAACCATCCAAGCACAATATCCAGCATTAGCCAGCTTTCGAGAAGTTCTGCGGTACCCATTTAGAAAAAGGGTGGCTATGCATGCTTGTGCCGCAATTAAAGACAATTTTACACAGAGAATCATAGATTCACTGTATTGAGCCTCGAAAGTTCGTCCGAATATGGTAAAATTGAAATATGTGGATCTACCAGTCTGTGCTCTGCTTGCCCTGAGGTATGTCGAGTGTATCAATCTGCCAACGACAACGCCAATAAAATAAAGCCCTGTGTAGCCCAGAGTGGATACAATCCCTTCACGATTAGCATTCAAGAATCCTTCTCTGGAGTGTCCGAAAACCCATTTTTTCACAGTTTTCTGACTGAGTAAGTACTCGTACATGCCAAGAATAGAAATACCAAGAAGCAAAGAACGGTTGGGAGTTATCAGAGAAGTTACAATGCTTGTTAGGATCTTCACCGCAGCTAGTGTGATGAAAAAATTCCAGTGAACGCCGTACTCCGTTACATGTTTCTGATAATTTAGATATTCGACAGAGAAGTATCTAGCCGAACCCAAAATCAAAAGAGGAATGCAGCTCCTCAGGCAATCGTGCAAGTTTCTCGAAGCAGTCGTCAAAAAACCTGAAGTTCGACGATCGCCAGAATCTCTTGCCTCTGGAGAGACCAGCGCATTTGCAATTACAAAAAATCCCACGCCTGTATCCATCAGGCTGTAACCATATACTTCAGTCTTTGCGTGACGACGTGGAAATACTTTGAAGTCGACAGCCAATATGCAAATAGCAGTCAACAGGTTGGTCAGGGCTCGGAAGTTTGTTATAAAAGGATGGCGAGTTCCTACTCGTGATGGCTGACTATTACCAATTGTTGTAGGGTTTGCCATGATGATCATTAACATAAAATTTGTGCAAGATAAGGTGAGGAGAGCTAGGCAGACGGATATTTTAGCATCGGAGTAAATCGTGCAGCATAGAATTGTCGGTACTATTACTATCAGGAATTCTAAAATGAATCTTGTTGCGCGATTCAGGTATTTCCCGAGTATGCATGATGTCGTTAACATCAACAACAAGCTGCAAACGCTCGGCATTAACATCAGCAATGTTTCTCTCGCTGTAGTGCCGTGGTTGTTGGTGACGAATTCTATTTGCGCCTTTCTGTACGCCGCCTCGTTTGAATCGACCGCCATTATTACCGCGTTCCGTATTCCGCGGCGTTTCTTGTCAGATGCGGTGAGCGATAGCCTAAAAAGTCGTGACACATGTCTTTGAGAATTCGCCTCGAATTAGTGGAAGGAATGACGAGCTGAGCTTACCGCGTAATTCCCTTTCTCGTATTGATCGCCTACACTTGCCTTTTAGCCTATCCGAGTTTCTCTAGTATCGGTTACACCCTCCTCAACTCACTTAACGACACAACGTCGTGCCGCCATTTTCAAGCACGTGTCTGGTCCGCTACTCTGCTTTTACTGTGCTTATCGATTGCCACGCGTCTAAGGATATCAAGTCGACGTAGTACAAAAGGAGCGGTCAAATTTGAGACACTTGCGAAAGTGTGAGAAAACATTACTCATTAAACTATTTTCATGTTACTATCGCAACAGTGAAATTTACATCACTACCAAGCTCGTTGTCAATGTTAGTCGAACATTTATTCACCCGCAGTTCTCGATGGTCGTTATCACGAATAATATAATACGTAGTATACTTTGCGACTACATAGGTATACGTATCCATGAATTCCACAGTATAATAATAAATCCAAGTAAAATAAGCTCATAGTTCTAAATGGGTACTATCACCGTTTCAATTGTCACAAAATCTGATCATCGTTATTTAATTTGTCTTTATCCTCTCTAACGGAGAAACAGGATAAACATACGGCTCTGCGCAAAGCCCTTTGAACACTGGCCGAAAATCGTGCGAACAGTTTGTCATCCCTTCTTGTCCTGGAGGGTGAGCTATGATCGATAGATTCAGACTGCGGACCATTATTAACGATCTCTGGATCATCGCCAATTTTTCCTGCAGTGACCGAAATCAACTCGTTCGAATCATCGGTGACATCGGCCGGCTTACTCATCTTGCTGTTGGCCAGTTTCTTGTCGAAATCCTTTCCCGCCGGAGTCTCAACGAAGGCCAGCGTGTACTCGGGGCTCACAACCTTCGACAACCTTCTGCAGGTTGCAGCCTGTCGCGAAACGCGTCGATCGTTGATCGACGCAAACGACGTGAGTTCGAAGTGAGATAACCCAGACTGCAGATCCTCCAAGTAGCTCGAAATGCGCGACGATCTCTGCACGGTTGTGTCCGAAGCGGTGTTTATCGGGACTTCGCTCGAGGCGTCCCAGGAAGAGAGGGGAACAAGGCCTTCCTCTTGGAAAGGCGACACCGTGCGAGCCTCGATCATCGTCGCGAGATTGACCATCGACTGGGAAGCGGCGAGGTGATAACCATCCCCCAGGACACCTTCCAAGACGCGAGAGGCGGTGCGCTGCACCCTGGATCTCCTCTGGACGCGGATGACGGTGATGTCGGAGTCGCTCGGGAAAGACGATCCCTCGAAGTCTTTGTATCTCTCGGCGATTTTGTGGCGGCTTGATAGGAAAAGATCGCCGTCGCTCCTGCTCCTTGGGCACGTAAATTCACGGGAACGAAATTTTTGCAAAATTCGAAGGCCTAGAAACCTCCCTAATTCCCGGGAGTTTAGTATCGTTGTGGGAGGATCATCACAGCAGAGATTTTTCGATGAGTTTTTTGCTGCCGGATGTGTCGTTGTTGAATCCTCGGGGTGATAATGACCGCTTGCATTTCTTCGGGTTATTATATTATCGATACTGAACTTGCGCGCTGAACCGTTGTCGCACATTTTTAACACAATTTAATTAATCAATTCGCTTATTCTAATTATTATTGACGCGGGTGTTGTATCGTTTATACCGTTCAATGTAAACGGTTAGCATAGTAATTTTCGCCTATCCTCTTGTGACAATCGATGTCCATGATGTAATTACTTCGAGATTTAGATTAATTGACAAACTTCAGCTGACTGATAAAGCTCAGAACTAGTGGCATCTGACATTTTTTTTCCGTCGCCACTTAAAATTCTTCCCAAATTTCAATGTAGCTACAAGTGTAAACTATACCCGAGCCTCTACCGAACTCTGCCGAACTATACTCGGAGGGTAAAGCGATAATTAAAAAAATTACCAACCTACAAATCGTTGATCGTTTCAAGGGTTCCGACTTCGAAGGTTGTAAATAACACAATTCTTACTACTCCGAGTTTGCAGTCAAATAAGCAGATTTCATTAAACCTGAGAGTTAATAACAGTGAATAATATCATAAGATCTACTTTTCAAAGAACATTCCGAATGGTTGGTGCAAATACTATACAAACTTGCCGGGTCATCCGGTAAATTAGAAAACAAATACAAATCAGCTGATCAAATTTCCTTGCTCTAAATTGTTGCACAAATTTCGATAAGAAAAAAATAAAAAATTCACACTTTCGGCAACTAAATTCAATGTAGGCATCGAAAATTCTGACGAATTCAAACTTACCAAGGTCTTACACCTGCGGACTTCAAGTGATCCGTAAATCAAACAACTCCCGCGCCTGGTTCAGCTGACGCGGAACGCGGACCGTTACGTAACCTTGTTTTCGAATCATGACAATCACCTCGTTGCGTGTATCTGTCACTTTCAAACGATACCCACTCACCGTATCGTAGACTTTGGCGCACAGCTGGCCGCGGTTCTGGTTAAAATCGTGAAATATAAGTGAAGATAATCATCGGTGGTGATAGGTTCAGTGACGATACCGCGTCAATACACCTGATATGACCTTGAGAAAACTGGTATCAACACGTAATGGAAACCGACGAAGATGATCTACCTCTGGTGCAACCTGTTCCTGGGCCGTTGGACAATTCGGTCGGTGAATTGGTTAGAAATGCCCCGTCGAATCTTCGGAAGAGGAATATCGGATTGGGTCTTTCCGAGGCGAGTAAGAGGACGGAAAAAGGGGAATCGACGCCGGAATCTGACGCAAGACTCAATTCGTTTCCTTCGGACGCGACGAAAATCTGGGGCGACGGTGAAATTTCCCCTAGAATACCTGGAATTGAGGTTCTTGAATCACCAGGTAAATCGAACGGTGTCAAATCTCCAGCTTCAGCCTTAGATCCCTCTAACACTTTGCCTTCGGATCAATCTGACAATCTAGAATCACTCACCGCCAGAGAACGCATGAAAATTAACATCGTTCGAGGATGCCTATCGAAGCCAGACCTCACCTTTGGGGAATTAAGATTGCTCGGCTGCAGTAGCGAAGGATTCGTTAATGGTAATTATCACCAGACATTGTTTAATTTGTCCAAAATAAATAAGATCCAGAATTTGTTCGATGCAATACGAAATGTAGATCGTCAGCGAACGACAAAACAGAGTGATAATAGCTGTCGTTACATCACCGGTGATTACAGGATCTGAAATATTTTGTTAAATAGCCGTTTATTTGTTTCAATGCCTTCCATTAATCGTGCAAACCATAAATGTGTTATTTTATCTCGTTCTCTCATGAATGTGCATCCAGTATTTGCTATATTGACTATTAGTTTTGGTACTATCATATTATTGTGCATCTAGCTTGTGATGACTCAACAAAATGCTTAATGTGTTCTTAATGTCAAACGAAATTAGCGTGTTATAATAAGCCCTATTGTTTCACACAATTGAGCGCTCTCCCGTACGGTGCGTTTGCGTTGAAAAAAATTCATTAATCATGTTAATGGAGCATTAGCGATGATTAAATGGCTATGTAAATATTCAAATATTCTCTACTCTAAACTGTTTTGTTGTTTCAAGTGGCATCACTTAACATTTGTCTGCAATTAGTATTTGCCTAAGGAAAATACTTTTTGAATGGAGATATTTTTTTTATATATTTCTTTTGGAAAAAAGTTTTCAGTATGCTGACTGAATTTAGTTATTTATTAAACTTATGAATTGTAGTTAGATCAAAGGTCATATTCGTGAGTCATTGCATCGCACAGGTTGAAGCGATCCAAATTCAATACGAAAACTGGATCTAAGTATGAACGGTACCGCATCAGAAATTTATAATGATGTGAATCATGTACACATATATATACTTTCAAAATATAGATAAGTTTTGAATTAGAAAAGGAATCAAATCCCAGCAGTTTTTGTTGCTTTATTTTCTTGTTTTGTTTTGGTTTCCACATCCCAATTCTTATAATTCCTTAAAAAGTATATATATCATGATAAAAGGATACTTGATTCCACATTGATGAAGATGGGTTTGTTCTACCCAAATTTTGTAAATGAAAGTTATCTGCAGATGATATACGAAGGATGCTATGGCCTCGGCTCTTAGGACTGAGTGACAGAGAGCCTGATCCAGTGAATGGATTGGACACAGTACACACTAAAATACCCAATGAGGTTTATCAACAAATATTGAAGGATGTAGTGAGGAGCACGAGTCACTTTCCACAAGAATCGACAGAGGATGAGACCACTGCACTTGAGAATGAAATGACACAGATGATATGCTGGGTGCTTCATAGGCATAAAAAATTGAAGCACGTACCATTTTATGCAATTACAAATAATTTTAGAAGAACGGTCAAAAATGTCTGAACAGATGAATGGAAATTATTTTATGCAATTTTGGGACAGCCGACTGATTCAACATCTATTTACAGTTATTATCAAGGCTACAATGACGTAGCAGCAACAGTCCTCATGGTGATGGGTCTTCAACGTGGGCTACAAGTTTTAGAACAAATATCGCTAAGATTTCTTCAAAGGTTCATGGAAGCTACGATGGAGAAGGTCAACCAAGAGTTGTTTTTTATATTCGCGTTACTAGAACGAGTTCACCCAACCCTATTGCAACACTTGGAAAAGTAGGTGGCAATTTTTTAACAGGTAATGCCACTGTAACTACTCGAAACCCTTGTTGTAAGCGTCGAACAACTTTTCTTTTCTAGTGTGGAACTATTCCCGCACTTTGCTCTTGCCGAATACACAACATGGTACGCACACAAGTACTCCGAGCATAGGAAATTACTGCACAGATTGTTCGACTACTTTCTTGGAAGCCCCCCGCTCATGCCGTTATATCTAAGCACAGTAATAGTCGCCCATAGGTCTACCGAAATTTTCAACACAACGCCTGATATGGGACATACTCACAAAGTGCTTTGCACGGTAAGCTGTTACCCGCATCGTACACTGTCTCGTTGATGATGTAGTCCGAGTGATGTATTTTAACTAGAAGTTCGTCAGTCACTTTTTCGTCCTGCATTTCAATTCTTCGCAAATTACTTGAATAACGTACTGGATGAACATTATTGAAAATTAGAAAAGTTCGTTTCATACTCATTTGTTTTTCTAGCTGCCCGAGGATTTGCCGTTTGAAAATTTGCTGGTTGATGCTAAGGACCTGTACCGAAAATACCCGCCAGACTCGATAGAAAATGATGTTCGAGACTATGACAACAAAAGGCGAAGGAAGGAGCAAGAATGGAAGCGAGCGGCTGAGAAAAATCGTCAAGAGCGTGAACGTCGGAGTCGGCTTCAAGTTGCAGTTCCTCATCCACGCTTGCCTTACAGAGTCGGAAGTTACAGAACTATAGCCGTCGTTACTGTCTTAGCTTTAGGTATTTACGCCTTCTTAAAAAGCTCTTCAGGCCTGAACTGATAACAAGTCAATAAATTTATATACCAAAGTCAGATGCACCTCGGTTCTTACGATTAATTGTAAGACCGACTGTTCGATAAACTGGATCTCAAAATTTTGAAAGTGATGTTAAAAAATAGAACAAAAAGCGATAAAACTCGCAGTGAACTCTCTACCGGTTTAATAATCGGTCGAATCGTAATTCATTAAGCCAACGCGCTTATTGCAAGCTACTAAAGATGTGAATTATAATTTATAGATGCCTCCTAAGTTTATCGTTTCCGCGTAAATGTATTAAAGTTTTTCTAAGCATTCCTGCACTGCCTTATGCCGTGTTCTGTGAAAGATAATATATGCAATTTCCCGAGTCATAGATCCGCACAACATGTGCAGTAAGAGACAAGCGTGTGACAAAAGCGACCATGCCATTTACTCTGTACAGTTATAATTAAATTAGTTAACCTCTTAACGTGTGTCGCAGAAAATTTATATAGCGGGTTTCGCATGTCGGCTAAGTAACCTTCTTCCCTCGACTTCTTAATTGTCTGAAATTTTCATTTTGCTTGTTAAATTAAAAATTCCCCTTAATAGATGAATATGCGCGTTCTTTTATCTGTCAAAGGGTACAGAGTCTATAAATTGAATAACATTGAGCAATTTCGTTGGAAACACGTGGCTTACAATTAGTTGGCGTAAAATCTCTTACAAATGTATTTACGAGAAAGTACATCAGAAGGGAACACAAAATGGAACAGAAAATTATTTGTAATAAAATAAAAACCTTGTATTTAGGTATGAGAATATAAATATACCACAAAAATTTGACAAAACTTGATTCGAATCAAACCTTGAAATAGCTGGTTTTTGCGTGAATTCAAATTACGTACATATATGTGCACACATATGTATATCTTCTAGCATATTGTAATTAGACTTCAAATACGAATCACAAAAGATACATAGCCGATAGATATTAATTTCAAAGAATAATAATAAGTTATGAAATATATATACATATATATATATATATATGTATAAAATATATAGTATATGCATTATACATGTAAGCACGGTAGTGCAATATTCAAGCCGTGAATGAAATATTGATTTTTGGAATAATTCAATGCAACATTTTTTCAAAAGTATGTTAATCATCAATTTTCATACTTATGAAGAAAGGTTTCCGACCCCCAACGTAATTTCATTTGGTTCATTCTTCTAATTGTCGTACAGGAAGTAAACGAAACGTATGTCAGGCCGGTTGTTTGCGAAATGAGATTTTTGAAAACAGTATATTAATCAACAGGCAGGTGTCGATATAACAAAAATGTATCGACTACATAATATGAAATCATATGTATCACCGTTTTTCTTTCCTAAACAGTTTGAGTATTCATTCATTGTCTCAGGCTTTAAATTGCGAATTGAATACATAGAAAACCGTGTGTATATAAATTCCTAAGCAGAAATCTTCTTTTCTAAGTCGTAACGTGTAAGATGTTTGAGTAATATTTGCATGTTTTTTTTATCTCGATCTACCTCCGATAAATTCTTTGATTTCTATCATAGCCGCCAACGCTACCGGGACGTCCATAGTTGCCGTAATTTCCTTGCGTCGCATTGTAGCCTCTATGATGACCAGGTCGTCCATAACTTCCGGTATATCCAGGAGTCGTGTTGTACTCTCCCTGGAGTCCAGGCCGCCCGTAGTTTCCGTAATTTCCGTAAGTTCCTTGCGTCGCGTTGTGGCTTCCTTGGAATCCAGGGCGTCCGTAACTTCCTGTGTTTCGGGGAGTCGTGTTATATCCCCCGGGAAGTCCAGGCCGACCGTAGTTTCCGTAATTTCCTGTATTTCGAGGAGTCGTGTTATATCCCCCGGAAAATCCAGGCCGTCCGTAGTTTCCGTAATATCCTTGCGTCGCGTTATGGCTTCCGTGGAAACCAGGTCTTCCGTAACTTCCGGTATTTCCAGGAGTAACATTGTAGCCCCCGGAAAATCCCGGCCGTCCGTAATTCCCCGCATTTGGCATAACAGTGTTGTGACCTCCAAAAGGTTCGGGGTGACCGTAGCTTCCGCTACTCCCATAATTTACATTGCCCGTATTGCCTCCCGGGATTCCGTAACCACCGGAATTTCCATACCTCGGTGTGTTCACGTTGCCTCCGATATTCCCGAAGCTTCCGAGATTTGGGTAGAGTCCAGTGTTTCCACTGCTACCTCCATTTCCGTAATATCCATGCCCTGTTAATTACAACTCAGAATGTGTAATGTTTGTTAGCGGTACCCAGTGCGATAATCGCGCGTACTGGTCAGAGTGTCTAAAAGTGTCGAAATCATTATTTGCGAGTGAAGAAAAGATTTCAACATCCCAAATTCTTAGCCTGTAAAGAATAATCTCTACGACCTTGCGACCTGCGTTTACCGAATTACCAATACCCGAAAGGAGAGTTGAAGTTACACTATGCAATCGAGTTGCTGAGAAGACGAGAAGAAGCAGTTATTCGTATGGAAAATGGGGATTACTATCCACCCGTTTACCTGAGCTTCCGCCGCCCCCATGAGGCGCAAACTCGGTACCATGCAATGGTGTGCCGGCATAATCAGCACTTCTGGGGCTCCTATGAGGTTTATCGGTAACATGGCCGGTGACCTCTTCTGCCAGTGGAGGAGCCGCTAGAGTTCCGGTTTTAGTACTCTCTTCGGAAACGTCATCCTTCTCCACCTCGGCTCTTCCGTAGGATCGAGCTTAAAACAAATGCAGCGGTTCAACTAGATGAATTCGTTGGAATGAAACGAGGGAGATAAGAATTTTTCTGGTCTTTATCACGAAAAGGTCACGCACTCGAAAGATATGTCGCATGTTGATCAAAACACCAGGTCACTCGGTAATGTTGTTCTTGTTCTTATCTTATTTGAGTTGCTTCTGGAGAATATCAATTCTCCACGACAGAGCGATTTGATTATTTTTCACTACAGCTTCGTTGTCCACAAAATTATTTTTTTCAGTCTATAAAACATTATTTTCGACTCGCCAAATTCTTCATCTAAAGCAACACACGCATTTAAACACGCAGAATATTAACTTTAACATTCGAGCGAACAGCACGAATCGGAATAAATTGGTTGTCGAAAGTTGTACAATTATCGCTGATCGCATCAACATAATAAGGAATTTCATGCTTACTTTATTGTCTAAGAATTCGACTGATTACAGTTACAACAATGAGAAAGTTGATACTGCGTCATTTGTAATAATAAATTACGGAACAACGACAGCGATTTAAAAAAAAACACATTTTTAGATCCCTAAACGCGATTTAAGGATACTTTGAGCTTGCAAATACCTTCAATTTGGGCGCAGAGCGATAATATCGCCAATAAGCCAATGATCCCTTGCTTCAAGTACATGTTTAACTATTCATGTTTTTCACGCGTCGGTGGATAATGCCGTAAAAGCCCCCCTTCTTCACGCATTAGCTGAATTCTTATCTCTGTTTGAGAAGCCATTATTGAGGTGGCGTTGTAGTACTCATTTTGTGATTTAACAGTTTGCATTCAAATCTGTACGTTTTCTGAGTAAAATGCACAGCAGTAAGTACAGCCAGGTAGCGTTGTAACTTACTTCAGGTATCGCCACTGTACGACTTGGTACTGCCCTGACAGTAGTCGTGCACTGTAAATGGTAAAAATATCATGTCATACATGTGAGTATGTACCACGATTGTAACGAGCTTCCCTGATCTTGCAGCGTTACCAGCTAAAAAGTCATTCGGTTATCAACCATCAAGATGGTATAATATCGCAGAGGAGACTAGCCGCCTAGTGGAATGCCTAAAAGTTTATCATCGTTACCGGAGTACGTGCGTTACTGTAACCACTGACACTACCGAGCATATTTGAAAATTAACGGTTCAGCAACTATTCACTCAATTTTGTATAATTTTTCAGGTGGCGTAGGCCAAAGAATCTTGGTGTCGAAGGCCAGGTGAATGCTTACAGAATCAAGGAAATAGGGCAATTGTAACGGAAGGTACTCTTTCCGATTCAATTTTTGCAATTATTTTTATTCTCCTAGATCGTGCAGAACTAATTTTACAAACACCGTTTTCATCAATCAATAAGGACAGCGTGTTGGTATTCTCTCTGAATTATTATCTGTTAGAGGTTACTATGATCGAAAGACAGAGTTAATATGCAAGCACTAAATACTAATATACAAAGGCACGAGAATGTCTCAGATAAATGTGACTATGGTTGGTTGATGGTATTCTTTTGAATTGCCATGTAAATATTTTTTATGTACTACGTTTCTACATCATGTATTACAAATTTCAAATAAGTATATTCAAATCTTCGCAACACTTGTAGCCATAAAACTGTCAGATGACCGGCGTAACCATCCTATTTGCTATCCTGGCTGCTAAAACTTAATATGGTCTAGTCGACCTCCTTGGCCTCCAGAAGTTCCTCGGTTTCTGCGTTGATCGGCGGAACTTCGCCCACTTCTGAAACCTAGGCTGCTTGGTGACTTCACTGACCGTTTACCTACTACACGCCCCCGGCCTCCAAATCCTCCGACACCACCCAGGACCCCGATTCCTCCTTGGACAACACCCTAGGCTCTGATGCCTCCTCCAGCAGCACCCTGGGCTCCGACTGCTCCTCCGACACCGCCCTGGGCCCCGATTCCTCCTCCGACACCACCCTGGGCTCCAATTCCTCCTCCGACACCGCCCACGGCTCCAATTGCTCCTCCGGCACCACCCTGGGCTCCAATTCCGCCTCCGACACTGCCCTGGGCCCCGATTCCTCCTCCGACACCACCCTGGGCTCCAATTCCTCCTCCGACACCGCTCTGGGCCCCGATTCCTCCTCCGACACCACCCTGGGCTCCAATTCCGCCTCCGACACCGCCCTGGGCCCCGATTGCTCCTCCAACACCACCCTGGGCCCCGACTGCTCCTCCGACACCGCCCTGGGCTCCAATTCCGCCTCCGACACCACCCTGGGCCCCGACTGCTCCTCCGACACCGCCCTGGGCTCCAATTCCTCCTCCAACACCACCCTGGGCTCCAATTCCGCCTCCGACACCACCCTGGGCCCCAACTGCTCCTCCGACACCGCCCTGGGCTCCAATTCCTCCTCCAACACCACCCTGGGCTCCAATTCCCCCTCCGACAGCACCCCGGGCTCCAAATATTCCTAGGCCATAGCCCTGGGCTGCATATCTTCTTCGGTCACCAGGCCCACCTAGGGATTCCGAATTTAATGCCAAATATGTTTATACTTGACATTGTTACTATATGCCAGCTCGATACTCATGTAATTTATACAGGTATGTTGGCCTTACATGTATGGCCTGTATGTGTTCGCTTTTATCTATTTACTACTATTCAATCTACTATTTACAGATTGTCCCCCAGTCGTGCTTATTTTCTTGACGGAGGTGAAAGGTAATTTCATACCTCTATAGACCACTAATGTGCAATTATGTATCGATGTTACAGACAGTCAAGATCGCAGCATAGGCGTGTAGAATATTCAAGTTTATTGTCGGGAGCATTGCTTCTTTCAATTTTGTACAATTCTGTACAGTAAAAGTGGCCGTTAAAATTATCCGACCTTTACCCATGTGATGTGATTGGATGTCATATCACACCCAAGTTACATTTTCACGTGCAGCAAAACACCTGGATGCAGCAGCAGCAAAAATGCTCTGATTGGTCAATGATTCTGGTGTTTTGTCAGCATTCTGCTGTGCGTGAAAGTTGCTCTTCAAAGTAAAAATGAATCTACTCTGTACAGCAGTTGGTTTTGCTGCATACAGTAAAAGCCCCCCCTCCCCCCAGAAATTATTAACTTCTGTCGATGGAGATGATGGATGTGTGAAATAGAATGGTCGATTGACAGGACAATTTGGCGTTTCAGATCGACTGTGAACGTTTTGCTTAAGGATGAATGTGAAAATATTTGATTCGGTGTCCGCGATGATTTGAAACGATTTAGAAAACGTAACCGAACAATTTCAGTGGCTGTAGAAGTGGAGGCACTAAAAATGATTTTCAAAGGATAACTGCTATGGCAAAAGAGAGAACTTTGGGTTTGGTGACTTCGAGCAATAGATGGGTATAGTATATTTCCTGAATTTGTTTCGATTGTTTTCCGAAAGGCTCATATGAAGACTTCGAACGATTCTGTAACAACCTTCTCAACCACTCACAATGAGTTAAATCAGTAAGTTATTGCGGTTAATGTTAAATTTGTGAGGCTTAAGAGTATCAGTTGAGAATGTTTTGAAGTTGGGCCTACCTTGAGCTGCGGCACTAATCGCCAAGAACGCAAATAACGCAGCCACCCTGTATTGTGTACGCATTTTGTCGAACTGTGCTCATTGTCTGTACGGCTGTGGTTTAAATAGTTATTATCTGTTCTCCAAATTTCCCCGATGAGGATTTCAGTAGCACACCGTTACGTGTAATATACCAATCAATAATTGTAAACGAAGTTTGCTGACAGTGATCTTAATGGAGAAATTTAGATAAGCAGTAAACTGATTGCGCTTTCTG
The DNA here is from genome assembly GCF_021155785.1 of Neodiprion fabricii. Taxonomy (NCBI): domain Eukaryota; kingdom Metazoa; phylum Arthropoda; class Insecta; order Hymenoptera; family Diprionidae; genus Neodiprion; species Neodiprion fabricii. Next base: position 33,802,518 of record NC_060240.1, read on the forward strand.
ATGCGTTAATAACATTATGTCAAAATTCTCATATTTCTCCCCTATGATCCAATGATATCACGCAGCTGAACACGCATGGCAAACTAGAATTTGTTTACGAAATATCAAAGTAACATACGATTTACAACGTAGTATTTGCTATCCTGGCTTCTAAAACTTAATATGGTTCGGTCAAACTCTTTGGCATGCGGAACTTCCTCGGCTTCTACCTTGATCGGCGAAACTTCGCTGAACTCGTCCACCTCGAAAACCAAGGTAGATGAGTTATCCCCGACAGGTCCCTGGTCTCCATTTCCTAGCCCCAGACTCCTGTTACGTCTTTGTCACCAAGGTGTCGTAACGAACATTAAGACAGGTACTATTTGAATTCATAAACCTTTTCTACAGGTATTAGCAATTCAACGTGTACAGTCGACCGGATATCTCGACCCTCTCAAAATTTTGCTCGAGCACTTCCACGAAATTGTTAGCAAATATTTTGCATCTCCTCATAATTCTGTACGTAATGGTTGTTTTCATGCGATAAAGGCTTCTGAGAAACTGTAAATATACAAATTCGTAAGCTTTACATGTTATTACTTGTTCCTCAACGTATTATGCAAAACAATATTATCTAATTCTGGTTGAATTTGGAATTGAAAAAAAACGAATCATAATGGAGGCGAATACGCAATGAGGAGAGTCTTACGCAAGCTTCGTGGCAATGCCCCTTTGCTCCCTACGGATCACTGGTTTATCTTTATTCCCAGTTTATCACTTTGTCGACGCTCATAGGCGAATTGCACTTTCTTTAAGCTGCGCATAGTCCATTCTATTCGTACGGCAATTGTACGAGCTAACAATATTCAATAACATATTGAATAATATATAATATAATTTACCGAAAGATTTCGTTGGCGGCCATTCTTGCAATAATTAAACCAGGATTTGCATGATCGATAATTGTCGTACACCTTTTTTGCAAAGCGTCGCTAAACAAATTCTAAAAACACCTACACCTACTCAGTATTCGATTTTTATTCCTACCTATAAGCGATGGCAGTATTTTTTGCTGTGGGAGTCCAATTTAATCCCGAAAAACCAATATTTTGGTAGTCGTGAGTGAATTCAGACCGACGCTTGGGTACAATACGAATCACATTGCTGGATGATCGGTAATTATGCGAGGCATAAAACTCCTTATAAATAGATATGGAATATATTATAATTATGGGAAGCCGTTAGGTATTTCACAGCCAATCATAAAGGTGTGATAAACTTGTTTTCGTTTATAAGAAATAAAAGGCCGTTTGAAGTCATGGAATGAGATGATCCAATGATCGAGAGACGTCGGAGATTGCTGTGTTAACTATTTAATTTTTGATCTGGTGCCTGAAGTTGAAAATTGCTAACCTCGACTATTTACACAGTAAGATTGCAAGTTTCACTCATGGCCGTGTTCACTAATCATAAAGCCAATAACTAAGTCAGTGCCCGACAAAGCTATTTCGCGGCCCGAGGCAGAATGTGGCGAGGAATTACGTAAGAAAAGGAGTTTTCGAGAGATATATGTTGAACTTTGGAACACTTAAAAAAGGAGATAATTTAAATGTATGATTTGTATTCAAAATTTTGAATTTCAAAACATTTGAAACATATTTAGATAAACATTTTGCTCTTCGATGATTTCTGGTTTTCAACGAATAAATACAAACATTTATAACCCCTAGGAATATATTTCGTTACTACAAGAAATGAAGAGTTAATTTTACTTTAATAATTTTGAGGTTTATGCTGATTTCGGTCGGCCATTTTTGGACCATATGTAGCGCGACAAATAGATGAAAAAGTGTTAGGAATTAACATTTATGAAATCTGTATCTATAGTCAGTATATATTACGAGCTTTACAAGTACAACTGGATTCTTGATTGCTTTAATATTCACTATACATCATGTATTATAGACAACCCTGGTTTCCAAGTCCTCCTTCAGGACCACCGTGGCCGAGAGATCGTCCTTGGCGACCACCCTGACCTTAATATCCTCCGTGGTTACCACCCTGGCCTCCAAATCCTCCTTGATGACCACCTTGGCCTCCAAATCCTCCTTGATGACCACCTTGGCCCCCAAATCCTCCTTGATGACCACCCTGGCCTCCAAATCCTCCTTGATGACCACCCTGGCCTCCAGATCCTCCTTGATGACCACCTTGGCCCCCAAATCCTCCTTGATGACCACCCTGGCCTCCAAATCCTCCTTGATGACCACCCTGGCCTCCAGATCCTCCTTGATGACCACCCTGGCCTCCAAATCCTCCTTGATGACCACCCTGGCCTCCAAATCCTCCTTGATGACCACCCTGGCTTCCAAATCCTCCTTGATGACCACCCTGGCCTCCAAATCCTCCTTGATGATCACCCTGGCCTCCAAATCCTCCTTGATGACCACCCTGGCCTCCAAATCCTCCTGAGTTACCACTCTGGCCTCCAAATCCTCCTTGAGAACCACCCTGGCTTCCAAATCCTCCTTGAGGACCACCCTGGCCTAAAGATCGTCCTAGACGACCAACGTGGCCTCCAGATCCTCCTTGATGACCACCCTGGCCTCTAGATCCTCCTTGATGACCACCCTGGCCTCCAAATCCTCCTTGAGAACCACCATGGCCTCCAAATCCTCCTTGGCCATGACCGTGACCTGTAATATTAAGAAGTGCAGATATGATTTTGTGATCCAATAGAGGTGGTTAACGTTGCATTAGATGTCCAGGAACATGCAGACAGCATAAATATTCGCCGGATTTATCGTAACGAAATTGATTGCATCTTCTATCATTTTACAGATTACAATAAATTTAGAGTCACGCTAAATTGATCTGAATACCCTCGAGACTAAACATTTGTCCTCAAATGTCTGTACTGATATACCATCTGAATATGGCTAATAATCATAACTACCAACATCAGGAGAATCCGTATGCGGAACGCTTTCGTCTGTCTACTACTTATCACTATCGCTTGTGCCATTACTTAAGAAAAACAGATCACGCCTTAAGTCTTGTTCATCATTTACCGCGGAAAAGATAGATCATTGGTAGATAGTTGAGTGACTTCATAGACAGTAGACAATTTTCTAGTATTACTGCTTCTTTTGGTTCTACGCAATACGAGCGGTATTAAAAATCATACCGGGTCTTACCTGTAGGACAAAAATCGATGTCATATCACACTACTATGGAATGATAATTAAATTTCAAGAAATAAAAATTCAAATTAAATTCGCCTGAACTTTTTGGCAAGTATAAATGAATAATTTAAAACGGTATAGAAATGTAACCATAAAAGCTGTGTGGTTGTGAAAAGAAGTAGTGATTTTAACCGTGGTCACTTACACGGGGTCCCGACGACCCCAGGCCCAACTTTAACGTATAATTTTAAAGTCAGCGTGCTTGAATCAGAGTTGCTTGTGCAAGTAAATTGTAGAATTATTAAAAAAAAACTTTGGGGTCTCTGAGACCGCATGTATGTATGGGATATTGTTTTACTTTCTTTGCTTGAAGAATTTTTACCACATCCTCCATCGTTGGAGTCTATTTCTGAATTGTTAAATTTTGTCTCAGAAATTTGTTCAAGTCGTAACTTTGCATAACGTAATGTTGTGTAAAGTAATAACGTTCCAAAGTTGGCTGGGGTAACCCCGTGTAAGTGACTGGGGTAAGAAATTTTCAAGATAGCTTCCAATGTTGAGGCATGTTTGAAAATGAATAGTTGAAGAAAATATAGCACGTCAGTTATGTGAAGTTGATCGAAGACTACGAAAGATTCGGAAACAATCTTCTCAACCAATCACGATGACTTAAATTAAGCTATTAGGGTTAAGGTTAGATTTGTGAGGTTCTTACCTTGAGCCGCGGCACTAACCGCCAAAAACGCGAATAACGCAGCCACTCTGTATTGTGTACGCATTTTGTCGAACTGTGCTTATTGTCTGTGCGGCTGCGGTTTATATAGCAACTATTCGTCCTCTAGATTTCATCGCACCAGAATTTCGATAATACAGAGTTACGTATAATATTATAATCAACGATTGAGAAGGGTGTTTATTTATTGATAAGATACTTCATTTATCATATCGTTAAAGTTTCGGACTATGCTCGTTTGTGTTCCAGTCAACATTACGAAGAACTGCAAATGTAACGCCTTCCGACACTTGACCCCGTGAATCTTGTGTTTATAAGTTGATAGTGTGACACAGTCGAATGATAGCAGAAATTTACACTTCTGAAGAAAATTCTTGCGGGGAAAAACTCGTGGCTATCGAATATTTTTAATGGTTTTTACGCAGTTCTGTTGTTCATTATAAAACATCTCTGCAGTTTCGGACTTTTCTGAGAGTTTACCTGGGGTTACGCTAATCGGAAAAAATCACGGCAAAATTAAGATTGGAGATTTTTGGATAATCTCTGATTTTTTCCGATATTTTTAGAGAGTCTTTGCATTCGGATCAGTCTAATATACATGACATAATGTCTGCGTATTTGATAATTCCGGACAGTTGTCTAAAAAATAATAACGTATTATTTCCACGCGGAGCGCTCATCAAATAATTTGAAACCAAATGTTGGTTGCCGGACAATTCGCTTTACACACGCAGGCGTTAGATAATTACACAATTTATATTTCCAACAATTTATCGAAAGATTTCGTTGGTAGCCATTTTTTCAATATTTAAACCAGGATTTGCACGATAGATAATTATCATACAAAATTCGTATATGATGCGTCGTTGAACAATTGGTAAAAACGCGCACATCTGTACCGAATTCCATTTCTGTTTCGACCTATAAACTATGGCGACATTCTCTGTTCTGGGAATCCGATTTAGTCCCAAGAAATCAATATTCTGGTGGACTTAAGTCAATTTAAAGTAACGCTTGAGCGCAATGCGAATCTCATTGCGCCATGATCAACAATTACGCAAAATAACAAATACGATTTAAATAGATATGGAATATGTCGTAACTGTAGCGAACCCTTTGGTGTGTAAAAGTTGATCATGAGAATGTAAAAAATTTGATTTCGTTTAAAAGAAGTGAGAGGCTGTTGGCACCAAAGAAAATGAACTATCATATTCGATGATCGAGAGAAGTTCAAATTTGTCGCCCCAACTATTTAATTTGTCATATGGTGCCTGAAGTTTAAAATAGCTAACCTCTATTATTTACACAATCAGATTGCAAATTTAGACTATCATCGCAGTCGTATTTGCTAATCTCACAGAGCTAGACTTAATGGAAATACAATGTCCACTAATAATTAAAATTTTTACGTAGCAGATAGCAAATCAACCTATTATTTTGCAAACTCTGCGGTTTGATGCTCGTCGCTCCGGCCGATAACATACGAATATAAATAATTTCAATAAACTGTTTCAGCCGTCGTTTACACACATTTTTAAAACAACATCAGAATTTCCCAGAGTTTGGTAAGGAATCTCAGAGTACGATTCAAGGGTCTTTACCGCATTTTAGAAAACAAAGTCTAAAAAAAAAATAAAGTTACGGCAGCATGAGAATTGGTCATAAAACATTAAAAAATGATTTCATTTTGTCAATTGGAAAAAGGATAGCCGATAGCTGCTCAATGAGTTCAATCAGCATTTCTTAATGATCGTCATCATGTGTTGTCATTGCAATCTTCAGTAGGAATATGTTTTACTCCGCTGCCAGATGGCCTTATCGCGTTTGGCGTTCCGCGTCGAATCGAAATACAAGTAGCTCGTCTCCAAGTGCCATACGCGGCTTGATTGCATTTTAATTACGTTTTGCTTATAATTTCATCCTTTCTCTGCATTTATAATAATTATGGTTATTAGAATTTCCTGAAATATTGGCTGACATTTTTCTGCGATAAATAACTTCCATGTCAAATTTTATAAAATTGTGGATTTGAGAAAAAAAAACCGTATCTGGAATCTTCTGAATCATTCGGAAAAGTTTCAATTAGCAGATTGAAATATCGATCGTCGCTTTTGTAATTAATCATCGACGAATTATAGCAGGTACACACTACAGGGTACCTCGTAATGTTTTCATTAGTCCAATTTACGTTGTCCGCATTTTCCGTTGACAATATCAGACCGCAACTGGGGGTCAATCCGCCATTAATTGGTCTTCGGATACCCGAGGGACAAAGCCATTTTCGTTCCCGATTAGTCTCTGACCTCGCAAAACGAACTTTTATTAGCAACTGACGAACGTCACGCATTCGTGACTCCGTCGCTACTTAATAGCGGCAATATATTTGAGGTATACCAACCCAAACTAGCTTTATGTCAGAAATATCGGTTATGGGGGCAGGGAATGTCTACGCAGAGCCATCGTCCATTCATCGTCGTCATATGTGCTTACTGAAAGTATATCTTGTAAACCAGAACAGAGATCTTCAAAGTAAATCTTCCAAGAACTGCTACGCGTGCATCAGAGTTACACTGTTTAACTCTTTTTTTTTTTCCAACCATGCCTGTAAACACGTCGAGAAGCGTGAGAATTTGATCCGAAGATAATGCCTGAACCAGGTCACTCTTCGTCGCCAAAATTTAGCAGCTCCAACTTCCAACTACGGAATCGACAACGCTAAAGAAATTCTTGTCGAATCTTGAACCGGACTTCTCGTATAATCTTTTCAATCAAGGATACACATATGTATGTACAGGCGAGTTTTACGACTGATTCGGTAAACATTTTTTGACAGCAATCTTAATGGAGAGATTTAGATAAGCGGTATGCTAATTGCTCTAATTCTAATGCCGCAATAATATTATGTTATTATTCTTGTTTTTTTCCCTTACAATGCAGGGACATCGCGCACCTGATCACGCATGGCAAACTTGAATTTCTTTACGAACTACCGGAATAATGTACAATTTTTTACGTAACGTCGTCCGCAAAGTCATTTTAATCAACGGCTAAATTTTACACCCTCTCTCTCTCTCTCTCTCTCTCTCTCTCTCTCTCTCTCTGACTGACTGATGGCTTTTCTTCCTGTACTCGTTGCAATAGCGAGAATACGTGCTCAGCTTCAGTAATTGTAATTGCGTTAATTATTTTTTATCATTCAGCTCGCTCCGCGGCTACTCGTCCTCGACTTTAGTTTAAGTTTGGTGTTCTGTAGTGCGGTTTTGGCACGTCCAAGACAAGCTGTTTGATTACTTGTTTAGCCCATTTCTACGAAAAGTGAAGATGGTTTGGCCTTATTTTTTCACTTCCTCTCTTTTATTTATACCTATCGCGATGAAATATAGCGGCCTCTTACACCCACTGAAATTTTTTCCTTACATTTTCGAATTTTTATCTCATTTCGTTATTTCACATCGCATAACTCCTAGACACGTGATTGTTTCTTTTATACAACCATGTAATCAATCTATTCGTATTTTTGCTGTATAAAGTGAAATTCGCTCGAATGATACTTACCAAACTAGAAACAACGCTTCCCGTATTCACACGAGGAACGTAGCACAAAAATCCAAGGAGCATCAATCTGTTTACGAATCACGGTACCATTACAGCTAATTGATAATCAATTAACACTCGTGAAATCTCCTTACTCCGTTTCGATTGAAACAGTTAAATGAAAACACATCGCTACGTCACGTGTACGCTGTAATTAAACGCAAGTTATTTCCTATAACCAGTTACGTATGTTGGGGCAATCAGTTTCCACACATTAAACAACGTAATCCGAAAATCATGTCACCTCAGTCTTGGGAAACAGTTGTAGCAAAGACCTTCGACTTTTAGGAAGTTATTGGTGTACAATCTTGCCTCGGCACTCGGATATCTGCGGTTTGCCTAAGATATCGGTTTTCATTAATGGATGTGCACGCGCTCGTTCAACTTCCATCGCAGACGGCGCGTCTTACGGCTTGTTTGACTTGTGACGTCCAGCGAATCTAATATATACATAGATACTGTCGTCGGAAATAAATTTCAATGCTAAATCCATGCGAAAAGTTATAAAAGATCGAGCGTGAATGAATACAAGTATGAACTTGATATTTAAGCCGCGACACCCATTTTTGGCACGACACTTTCGGCCGGCCAAGTTGCTCAAGCGTAGACGGAACTTCACTGCCGCTTGGAAGTAAATGGCAATATGTATTCGCTCCAGTGTATCTATAACTGGCAAGCCAAACTGAACAACCTCACCATAAGCCGTTCGGCTGAAAATTAAAACGGATTGTGCGTGTCGCTGTGCATGTTTTGAAACGAAGTAATTAGAAGCCTCATTTTTTACCACACGTCTTTCCACGCGTCAATGGTATGTGCTGTTCATTGTGCTCAAGACTCGACATACGATACAATCGATAAACTCGACATGAAATAAAACAGTTAACGTATACTCGGTGATTTTAAAAGGCTGGCTTGAATATTCATGATCGTCTTCGCGATGACAGACGTCAGCTAGATTTTTCGCGTTCAAGTATCGAGATTCGTAAGAATCATAAAATTAACCAACTGCAATACCTAGGGTGGAAAATTCACTTCAAACTTGTGGCGTTTGTGAGCTGCAGAAGAAAAAAATCGACCTTACGGAGCAGATACTTGATTAATTGCAAGCTGCGCGGAGTCTCTTGACCTGCAGACAACTTTGCCTGCAAACTTATGAGACGCCGATACCTGAGGGTCAGATTTATTTTAAACTGACATACCTATTGCTTTCTTATCTAATCCGACGATAATGTAAACGCTTAACGAGTCTCGTTCGATTCGTTATTGATTCTCTGAATTTTCAATGGACTCGTTTTACATTTTTCTAAAAAAGCAGAAAAGAAATGAACGAATGCTACCTACTATGCAGCTTTGGAAGAGAAATATTCATCTGCGGTTAGTTAAGTGTAAACTTAGCTCGAAAGAAAGGAAAACTAGGCAAGTTCAGAATTTCGGGAATGAGTCGTAACTAAATATTTGGCGTAAGATAAAAAGAAAGAAAAAAAAAAAGCAGTCAATGCGTGGATCAATTGCATATTAATAGACCTTTTAACGCCTGGTACGCGTCTGTTGTAATTGTTTTACCACGCACTTTTCATTAAGCATGTTGAACTTCTCACGTCTGCAGTGACACCTACGCACTTACTGCTAATCGTAAGTTACGTTGTGCTTGTACCTCAGTAACAGTTGGGAAGCGACGTCAAGTGGATCTCCGCGTTCTCTTGGACACCGCGACTCTAATTAGCGCAAGTGAGCCGCGACGTTTCGTCGTCGTGGATAATGCTTCCATGATTGACGGTATTCGTGTGACGGAATCGTTGGTTGTGAGCGTCGCGGATGATCAATGAAGAACCACGAGTAGCAGGACTCGGAAAGGCGTGTGCTGGCAGTTTTATTACCGAGAGAAACTTGTTTCCGAGGCATGAAGAAATTGGTGGAAAAAAAAATCACCCGGCTACGCATCCCAGGCGACCCTGAGGTTTCATTGCACCGGGGGATCCCATCCTTTTTTATACCATTTCGAATTCGTAAACTCAGTTCGTTAAACAGAGTTATATTTTACACGCCTCGATTCGAATGTTAAGGCTACATCGGACCAGAAATAGATTGTGTATTATAAAATAATCCGTTCTTTGTTCTGGGAAAATTCTTGGTTTTTCTTTGCCCCAACTTTTGCTACGTGATGTTTATCTAGTTTGCTAATTCATTTTTAAGTGATTCTCAAGGTCGATTTCGCAAGCTTGGGTAAACTGTAACAATGAAACTTCTCTTGTTCAATGCTCGATTATGGATCCGGATAACTTTTACTTATTTAATTTTTTCTTCATTTCTCGTCACTTCTCATATCTCCGTTCGCAATGAAACACGCCAGCAGCTTTTATCGATCTTTCGTCCTTTCATGTTGAAACTGATCTTCGTAGTGACATTTGAAAAAATATTTACTTCAATTTCCATCGCGAAATCTATCCGCGAACAATTATTTTATTCTTTGCGACTCGTTAACGGAATATACTATTCGTACATTTCACGATCTCCTGATATTTTCAAAAAGCAACATCGTTAAACCTTACGTATACGATGTCGTGAAAAAACTTGTAGAATTGCAAAATAAATGGATATTGCATTTAACTATGACTAGCGTTAGGTATCAGCTGTGAGGACGATGTAAATAAACAGTCTTCTCATAATGTATTAAAAGCACTTTAAGTTTCTCAGGCTGACTATGAGATAAATACGTTTATCGAACATGCTGAATCACGCGTGTGGTTCTATTGAGAAAAATAATGCAGTTTATTGAAAAATTGCCCCTACTAAGGAAAATTCCATTCGTTTAAAGTTACAAAGACATACCTAATGCAAAACGATTTGTTGGTGTCAAATCCTTGATAATACATTGCGTGGTTCAAAGATCGTATCTGAAAGTCCTGCCGGTTTTAAATTATATCTTTATATTTCAATTGCATTTTTATGGATCAAAAAATCTTCGAAGATCAAAAAGGAATTATTCAAACTGACCAAGAGTGAATCAGCAAGACGAATTTATCCTGCAGGCTTGTGCGTAATGACAGCTATTATTATACTGGTAAAATTTTTCCACATTTGGATGACATTTTCTTAACCGCGCGATAATGTATAATGGATTCTGAGTTCTAGGTATTTATAGCTGCCACGTGTTGATAGAATTGTTATTTATTGTAACGCCTCGTTTGGACTGTAGCCAACTATCTCCAAATAATAACGATTTCCTTCCCGTGCTCGAGGTGTTGTTGATTTCACGCTTGGTTTGTGAAGTGTAGATGTATTCTTTCCTACGAATACTTCAATAACCCATAAGCTAAAAACAGTTTTGGTTTCTAGGCTATACGAATAATATATGGTACACTGACTACATGCGGCAACTGATGACGAGAATTTAGCATATATGAACAGAATGTTTAATGAAATTTTACAGAGTAGAAGTTCAGGTGTATCTTCCAATTCCCAAGGCTAGTCTCGACTCGATATAGTTTTTCAAAAAATATCGTTTCAACTTTTACCCCAATTCGCATCACTTATGACCATTGTCTGATGCAAATTCGTAACGTTCATCCTGTTCTTAAAAAAGAAAATAAAAGATTATTGGACCACAGGAGTGTTAGAGTAATGGAGCTTGATTCGAATAACATTTTCGTCACTATTGGAGAACCCTTGCAATCGTATTTAAGTATCGTATGTAAGTCGCGCTTACTTGTAGACCACTGGACTATTCGATACGTAAGTAATACTGACTTATTCACTATTTAAGTGCTGGGCATAAGTTCTACGCATTTATAACACACTTTTTACCGGCTTCGTCTTCTCTCGTCAGGTCACGCGTTATTCCCTGGTAGTAGTGGATACCACTTTCGAATGGTTCGAAACTGAGATCGAGCTCGTCACTCGACTTCGTAATTCCACCATACCAGTCTTCCGCTGGTAGCCTAACCGTAACGTTACCGTTTAATATTCAAGTGACGATAGAATTGCGGGTGAAGCTTAAATCGTTTTACAGCGCTGTCGAAAACCGGGGTAAGTCGAAAGCTGGCTGCTCTGGGATAGGAGAAAATATATCGCTCTTGCAGCATTCCGAACTTCTGCTATTCTGCAAAACTTCACCGTTATTTCGGTCTATTTCTATCGAACTCTCTTCACAGAGTTCCTCGCTACAAGCACCGTCTTAATAGTAGTAATATTCTAATTTCGTGTCTTCCTAAGAAACCCTGCATTACCAATGTAACGCGCGTCACATCTTAGAGTTGGGATAATTCGAAATACCTTGTTCATACATTTTCAAGGATCGTTCCACGGCTACTTCCATCTCGAAGTTACCGTTGATTCAGGTGTTTTATTCAGTCCGTTAATAAGCGGCTTCGCCGAGCAATGCGTAAGTCTATACGTATGCTCGAAGCTTATTCGTAAATTATCCAAAATCGTCCCAACGTTCATACGTATATACTTCTTACTCTTAGTATTCTCGTCAGAAAGGTCGATACAGCTTCGGTTGGTAATTGACTTGCCTTGCCCGAGGACTAACATGCGCGCGCCTATGAATTTAAAAAAAAATTATTTACGCATTCCTCCTATCGATCACTATGACACGCGTGTGCAAAGAGTTACGTAAGCGGTAGAAAATCGTTTTGAGCTAGTTTGCACCACTTGTGGTGATCGTGCACGATAAAATCGAGAGGTGAATTTGAAAAAGGCTGCAATTGCCATTTTTTAATTCTCCTCTTCAATTCGTCTCAGATTATTTGAGATGCCTCTTGGCCGTCTCCGTAAAACTTTGAATGAAAATATCTTCATGTTTCAGCATCTCACCGCGGTAGCAAAGCTTGCGTGGATGGCGGAAACCGATAAGAAAAGAAATCACCGCAGCTTCTGCATTGTCTGAAGTATCATTAGCAACGTTGATGGATCATGGCGCGAGTTAGACCGGAAGCAAGAATCGAGGTCTAAGCTGGCTCGTTGTGAAGAAAATACAATTATAAATCATAAACACATTTTCTATGCAACATGGACATCGATCCTGAGTATGTTGACAGTGATATTTGCATAATATATGCGGATACCGAACGTTGAAGAATTATACAAACAAAACCTCTCTGCTGCGGAAGAACCATAAAAATTCATATCGATCGAACAGCGGCCATCAGCGTAAATGATCGGCGGTCGAGTGTTTCTTGCGGTGATTTACGCGATGGCTTTTGTGTCGGGGAGAGCCGAAGTCGACGGGTTCAGGGAATCCTGTCCGTCAAACGCCATTGTCAATTTGTCCAGACGGAAGTCGATGTCTTCGGGGTTGGCGAAAGACTCGGGCGACATCAATTTGCCGAACGCAACGCGTCCCGAGGATCGGATAACAGTCGGATGCCTGTGTGACTTTAAAACGTGCTTGAAACTTTGTTGTCCGCTGGAAAAGGCATGGTATGAACAAAGCTGTGTGGAGGATGATACCGTTTACATTTTCCCTGAAATAAGAACTCTCATCGACGATGGGCAGAAGAACCTGACGCTGCAGGATTTTCACATCGTCCCTGATTATCCTTGCGGTTTTGGCTGGGCGACCCTGGATGTGCTGGAAAATTTCTACGCTTTTCCCAACGGTTCGATTTATACTCCGGATTTTTACGGAAGTAAATCTCACGGATTTGACAATTACTGCCTTTTACGGAATCCGAATTCTTCCGTATATTTGGCGGTGGTATGTTACCCTAAAGCCAGCATGAACTACTGGGACACCATTTGTTGGTCAATCCAATTTATCATAATTTTGGCAGTATTCGTTTGCTACACCATAGTACCTGAACTGAGGACTTTTCATGGAATGATAGTTCGCTCCTATATCGCCGCCTACGTTGGACTCTACCTCGGCGCCTTGGGAATAATGATTACAAATGGGTTGAGAGACTATGTCCAGCTGAATATCCTCAGTGGTAAAATAATTATTATCGCATCTTATATTTAATTGACGCTTCCGAGTGTCAATTTTAAAGTGTTCGTCACGAAACCTTGGATGCAAATCGTGATACATGGATATGTAATATACGATCTAGGCTCCTAAGTGGTATTTATAAACGTGGCTTGCAAGTATTCGTGAATCACTCACTGCAGTTTCAGAATTTATACATATCAAATTTCAAATCAAACTCCGATATTTACCATCTTTGCCGGAGAAACTCAAACTTCTTCTTCATTATTATTATAATTTTTTTCTAATTTTTTTTTACCGTTATATGTTTCAGAAAATGAATAAATTCTTTCTCAAAAATTTACGTTGCAACTATTCATTTACTATTTTGAATTTACACGAAATCATTTTCTCATACGAAATATTCTTCAGGTATTTAAGAACGTCATAAAATACTGAATTAGCATGTAAGTCTTTACATTAAGAGTACAACTTTAATTAGTTATTCCTATTGTACAAAGTACAAAATACATCAGTACTTGATAATTTTCATTTCACTGAGTACGAAATACATTTGCACTTAGTATTTTCTATTTCAAAAAGTATGGAATGAATCTGTACTTAATATTTCGTATTTCACAAAGTCCGAAGTACATCAGGACTCGACATTTAGTCGGTATCAAGTACATAAGTATCGTGTACTTCGTAATTACTGAAGATATTTTAAGTACAAAATGTACTCAGAGACTGCCCATCCCTGGTCTGATCAATCAGCAGGTGGTAGAATCGGCGGAGCTTTATTGTTGAATGAGCATGATTTTTGTTTCAGAAATTGTCGTACAATATTGTGACATCGCCAGCGTCCTTTGGCTGAACGTGATGAGCGTTAATATTTGGAGAACGTTTCGGTAAGTAATCCGTAGATGTTTGAGGAGTGCGTTGCAATATCGTTCATAACTTTCGTCGATATGGTTTGACAAACCTTTTTCATTTCTCGATTAGCGCAATGGTCGAAAATAATAATCGAATTTCAAAAGTTTTCACTTGTTGCAGAAGCGTGAAGTCTGCCGACTCCAATGTAGATCAGCGTAACCAGAAAAAATTCGTCCTTTGCATGATCTACGCTTGGGGAACACCGGCTGTTATTGTTTTAAGTTCCGTAGCTGTAATGCGCTACGTCCCGTATTTCCACAATGAAATATTTGGTAAGTACGAATGATGATCGACCAAATGTCTATGAGATTTGAATAAATTCAAATTTATCCCGCGACCATCTAACTCTTTTTCTCGGTTCACAGGCCTGACTTTTACCTGGTGGACCAGCTTGACTTTCAGCAGCGTCGTTTATATGTGCAACACGTTGTTGTACATCGTCACTGTGATTACGATAAAGCGACAGAAGAAGGACACGGCGCTACTGACTATCGACGTGAACAAACATCACGAAACCACTAACCAATGGTATGTTGGAAAATTGAAATTTATTTCGCAGAAGTTTGAAATGTCATCAATTCTTTCCATCCTACGCCAGTTTGGCGAGATAAAGCCAGTATCGATTGTTTCGTTTCAGGTGTAGAACGTATGTGAAATTGTTGACAATAATGACAGGTCATATGGGAGGTTTCACAGTGGTCTGGGCCGTTTGTATAATTTGGCCGACACCAGCGTTGATTCACTCTTTTACCACATTAGGAATGGTGCAAAGCGTGTTCATATTCACGCTTTTCCTTTGGCAGGACCATATGAAACGCGCGATTTCAAAACAGCTATGTATAAGGGTGCAGCGTTTGCGAAACTTTTTCGTCAGAAGTAAACCAAGGATTACAACTGATTGTGAGAGTTGAACAATATCAATTACGATAGCTTTAAATGCCGCACAAACTGTCGTATTAACAATTGATAACAATATGCACGCGTGTACTTTACGTGGGTATAAAAAAGATGCTTGATTCGCAGTAGTTAAGAGAACTGCGGTGTTGAGTCAAGTTTAATGTCACCAACGTCATTCTGTAGTAGCTGGTTTTGCATAAATACTGGTGCGACAATAATACGACTCTTGTGTTACAATTTCAATGATTAACCATGTTCACATTTCACTATTACGTGAAATGTGACCTCTGGTGGAAGACATGTGGTCGATAAAAAAAATTCGTAAATACGAACAACAACCTAACATTAAGACCATTTGGTCGAAGAGCAGTGTTAATTCTTTTCAAACAATACGTGTCTACAAATAAACACGCTCAAAGGATTAAACGTATTCACGGTAACATTATACGTTGTTGTGAATGTGTGACGTAATACGTAAAAATTTGCACAATCACATACGTTAGCCATTGGGCTATAAGTGCGTTGTATTGTGCGTTGCCTGTTTCTACGAAATGTTCTTACGTCAGCTTTGAATGTGATTAACTTTAATATGATAAGTATGAAAATCATTTCCAAATTTACTCAGCTTGTGTGGTAAATCTACTCTATTTATCAGTATTTCCGCTCAGATTAACTGAACGGTTGATTAGTGTGTAGGAAAATAAATCATAATATGTATACGTTAAAACTAGTCACATGGATTGTTCGAAATCTCGATTAAAATTAAAGAAGCTAGCAGTCCAGTAGAGCCTCGATAGTTTAACTACACTTTGTCGTCGTAATTTTTCATATTCTTATGAATTAGTTATCCTCTTCGATCTTCAATAAACACCCAACTAGTCGGATGTTTACATTTTTTTTTAATTGATCATATTCTGGGCTCTGGACTATTTTTTACTACTGTTACACCACGAGTCTGATGTGAAGAGCAGAAATGATCGAGAATTGACTGTATTAAGTAACGCTATTTAAATTGTATTTATTATAATGCTTCTTCTTAATATCAAGAACGATGAAGTACGGTGCAGACTACGAAATTTTTTGAACATTATGGATCACTATTCGTAATATCTTACAATAAATGGGAATTTCTATATTTATCATTACAGGTGTTCACGTATGGAAGACACGTTTCTTAACTTCCAAAATCACGTTTTTACCACATGATAACTACCTGTTTATGAATTCCGTGGACATACATACGGAGCGTCCGATTTCAACTTAAACAGCTGAATAAGTGAAAAAATTGCAGCCAATCGAAAAAGGTTCAAAATAAAATTTGTTGGGTATCGAGGGGTTGACCCAACTATGACCTTTATTTTGGCATTGACCTTCATTTTTAAGGTTATTTGAAAGTCAATTTGTGTTTTTCAAATGAAAACCCCTATTGGCATGGGTCACCCTCTCGACACCCAATAACTTTTATTTGAAACATTTTTTGATTGGCTTGCAATTTTTTGTTATTCAGCTATCTAAGTTAAAATGAGACACCCTGTATTTTGTACAATTTGTTTAGTGCTCTCCGTGCTCTCAGATATATTTTTCATTGACGTCTTGATCAGCGTCAGATAAACAATGTTGAGCGAATGTGTGTAGATACCAGCGTGTATCTTGCATGTATCAATTTTCATGCGCCATCTTACGGTAGAAATTGAAACTATTTCGAGGAATCCAGTTTCGACAATACAGCGACAATCTGTCTGTCCATCACGTGAAATTAGTGGCATCGAACGCCGCCAGGTGACAGAGAGCAGACGCTTTTTGGAGTTTGTTTTCTGAAGCATAACCTAACATCGTTAACCGCACTTAATTCGCCGAAATGCAGTGTTTTGCGCTGAAAACTTGTCGCATTACGGCAAGCTCGTTCAGTGGTGCTGCAAGAATTGTTAAACCAGGATCTACATCTTTGAGATGTTTGAGCAGTGATAAACCCACGACAGAAACGCCCGTGTCCGAGGCAACGGATTCAAACGTCGAGAAGCCGAAACTGAGTGGATTTGCTCAAGCTTTCGAAAAATACACAGCCCCGGCGCCCGAGGTCGTCAATGCTCCAAAATCCTTCGCTACGTTGCTCCGTCACTCGAAATTCATCGATGTAAGACTGCTTCAACGATACGTGCTATTCTTAACCTCAATCTGAACTCGTGCTTCTTTTCGCTCACCTAAATTAACTTATAGACATTTTCTTGCAGCTTGGTGATCCACAGGGAAAAGTAGTAATTGGTCAAATATTCCATATCGTCAAAGATGATCTGTATATTGATTTTGGATGGAAATTTCACTGCGTCTGTCCACGGCCCTCGAGAAACGGAGAGTAAGTGCTTAGCCCATTCCAGTATTCCGCTATAAATTGAATTATGAATTTTTTATGCTCCCAATTGTATTTACAATAACTTTGAACTATCTGAGCTTGGGATTACTTCAGAAATTCAGAACTTTGGATACCTAATTCGACATTGGAAAAAAAGCACAATGTTTTACTTTAACTACCTAATACTCATATTTGATCAGCTTACAAACAGTTCCTGGCTACGCAAAATGCTAGCCCCTTGAACCCCCTATTCTTTTATAGAATTATGAGGATAAAACTGAACTACATTTTTCTATTTCCAAAAAGTTTGATGTATTTGGCTGCTAACTTCAGCTGCATAAAGAACTATTATTATGCAATATTCTTTGTAAAAATAAACTTACCGCTCACTTTATTGCAGAATGTCTCTGAAATAGATAACTTCTTCTAATATTAGACCATCTTAAGACAAATTCAGAGAATGTTGAAGATAGTAAAGACGTTCTGAGATAATGTGGCAATTTAGAATTAATATTCTTAAGTTGCTTAAAAAAGTGATAGTTAATTTATTGCATAATTTGTTGCACGAATATCATCAGGAATAGCAAAATTTAAATTGATTTATGTACTTCCAACTGCTTACAGGTATCGTGAAGTCTGTGATTTTGTTTCAGAAATTATGTCGAAGGAGCTAGAGTACGCTTGAGAATAAAGGACCTTGAATTATCAACTCGGTTTTTAGGCGCCACTAAAGATCTCACAATTTTGGAAGCAGACTGTACGCTTCTGGGTTTAATGTCGTACTCTGCGGAACAGACGCACGAAAATAGACCCACAATAGAAGCGCAATAATGGTTGTAATACAGTTTCCAGAAAAATTAAGTATTTCTTATCCTTGGAAAATGAAACAAAATAACACTCGATCACCTCTGCAGATTACAGTGAATGATTACTACCTTTGTAAATACTCATTACTCTGCTCGGGCAGGGTTAAGGTTCTGAATTTCAATAGTTCCGAAAGCATCTAATTCCGAATTATTTGGTGGTGAAACTTGAAGTAAAGAAATAAAACTTTTATATAACAATAAAGTTTCGAAGGGTCGGAAACCCATCGACTCAAAAATAATTCAAGTTATGATAGAGTAAAGTTCCAATGGAGCAAAATTCCGAGAAGTAAAATATATTATTGCAGCGTAGTTTACTCAACGAGTGGGTATAAAAAATCAGAAAAACGAAATATAACAAAACGAAAGATCAACGTAATGAAATTCCCCCAAGCCAGAAACTCACAGAACTGAGAATCTTTGATCATTCGGAATTTCCATATTTTAGATTTTTAAATTTTCTCATTTTCGCACTTTCACAACTTTGACTTGTCCGAGTTGTACTTTCAGTACCTTTCAAATTCGGAATTTCAACCCTGCCCCATTCTGCTCGTTAATTTTGTTGGAGGAAGAAAAGATAATAAGTTTTATATTAGATTTCGCATAAAATGATCAATGAATTCGGTTTCAATTGTTGAGAACAAAATCAATTCACGCAAATACAATGAGTCTCTGTTATTCTCTGAATAACATAAACGCCAGCAAGTGTTTCTCATAAATGATGACACCATTTGTAGAAAACTGTTGGGAATTGATTAGAGCTGAATTTCATGAAAAATTGTGTCACCTAGTTACAGTGGTTTTAATAAAGAATGTACATAGTTGAATCTAGTTTGAAGTTCGTGTTTGACTTTTCAAAAGCTCACAAAACAGTCACAATAGGCATTCATGGTTCTTGGTCATTTTTATTCAAATTATACAGCAAAGAACAAACTTGGTCAAAGCCTGAATGAACTGGGGGATTCTTTATCTTCAATTTTCAGCTACACATTTTTTGTAATCCTTTGGCCCTTATTTTCACTATTACTTTTCTTTAAATAATAATAGTAATTACAGATTTCAGTTGATGCGAAAAGTGAAAATGTGTTTGAAAGGAGAGAGCCGTCACTCAAACTGCTGTTCATCTAGATTGTAACAGGAATTTTATTGTTATAAATTATTGGTACATATATGGTACAGCTGTTTCCATATTCAATCTCTACATCATTGAGTGAGCACATTAGCAGCTTTCGATTAATCAGGAATAGCTTCAAGTCCCTGTAAGAAAGATTTCAAGAATTACTGGCATTCACAGTCACATAGTCTAAATGATTAGCAGAAAGAAGAACAAGTTGAGAGAAAATTGAGGCAAATTGTATTTAATTATATGATTCAGAACTGATGGTTAATGAAAAAATGAATAAATTCATCGACTTACAGGTGCTTCGTAAGGCCGACCATCCGTCAGCCGACCGTCCCTCATGTACAAGTGGCGGTCCCATCGATAGCGCATTTCTCTTTTGTACGGCTGTAATCACAAATGAGAGTAAGACAAAAACTAGTTCACATTGTAAGAAATCAAACTAGCAGAGTAAACCGAATCCAGCTTTTTTGCACTAGCTGAAAGTGGAATTAACGTTTTTTCATCGTCAACGGCAGTTTGCGTTCAATTGATTCGGTACCCCGAGACCATTGACTTGACCGAGTGATTCTCCTCACAAAATCAATCGCTGTTCTTTAATTATCTTTTATCGCAAATGTATGGTATCGAATCTTCCAGCTTGTGACAGTGAAATGGGGACTGATACATGAAGGTTATGTAAAGCAAAACTGTGTCTTACGTTTCCGAGAACGGCTTTGTTCATGAAGTACATTGCGTATCCAGGAATCGCCATGGCAACGGTCATGATGGCATATGATGGTAAAATTTCATACCACATTTTATTTTCAACTTATTCGAATAATTGCGAAAGAAAAATTAATCGTAATGAACTATTTTTCAGTACGAAGATAACCGTCGCCGGCGACCTCTAACAACCATGTACAGAGTTATGCAATCAGCTGAAGTCAAGCCGTCTTTTCATCGCGCTCCGATTCAGTAGTCACTGATACCGTTTCCATGTAGCTTAATACAGATAGCAGCGCTTTTTCTTAGATCGAATGAATTTCATCTTTTACCAAATTAAATCTACAATTTCTTTTCTTCTATTCCTTTTTGTAAATACTGTTTATTCGGTTTGACCGTTTTTGATGTTGAAAAAACGACACAATCCAAATTATGGCTTTCCATGTATTAATATATTTATAGACCAAGTATCAGGATTATGTAATATAAGATAAACAGTTCGTTTTTGATTGAAGGTTTATCGAAGGTCCTGAATACCGAAGAGCTGAGATTTCAGAAACTTAGCCCAATAAAGATGAGCAACCATTGAAAATTTCGATTATATCTAAAATTATGTATACCGATACGGTGAAAAAACTTTGCAGAAGAAAATTCGACGAGGTAGATTCGGTAAGATGCAACAAGATTAAAGACTGGTATTTCCGCCATTATTTTTCTCGCGAGAAAGAACTACTGTTTAAAAAAAAAAAAAAAAAACTTAACAAAAGAGATTCCTGCATAAGGCTGTAGACGATTCGTGAGTTCTTGATTCATGGTCTTCTTGACTTTATGCGAGTGAGATTGATTGTAAGATAAATTATATATATATATATCAAGTAATAACCATATAATATATACATATATATGCGTGATATTCATCTGAGTACGCAGTTTAAAGTACATACATCACCTGCCTAAGTGCAATCGTAGCTGTTTTAAGACTTCCAAGAATACTGCGGTTGCAGTTTGAGTGCTGACCGGTTCTATAAGTTTGCAATTTCTCTTCTGCAACGGCTCGCCATTATCGTATTCGCCATTTTACGTACGCGGGAACTTATATTCGTCTATATATAAACTTTGAATAATGTTTCACTTTCCACTCGGTCCACTTTGTCGGAACTAATTGATGAAGCCACGCCTAAATAATTCTCCACGTATAGCGTCCAGCTCCTCTAAACTTCATCCTACGATCCTCTGATCATCCCTGGCTGCATTATTAATCTTGATTCTTGTTGGTCTGTGTTGATGTATTCTGTCGGAGATTTTGTTGACCACGAAGATGGTTTACCATAAACTTTTTAATGACAAATTACGGGGATCGATAGAAAAGGGTAGTACGTCTTAAAAAAAAAATCTGGTTATACCATTTGTCCAAATATACAATGTTTGATACGGGAAATAATTCATGTTTTGACTGATATCTTCAATGGTTTCGAACAAGGAATAAGGAATTATGAAATGAGAAAACTAGGGAAACGTTATACAGCAAAAGATTCGTTGAACTTGGCCTTGACGAAACTTACTCTTATTTCTAGAAAATATCATGGAAAATCTACAGATAATTTCCAGGGAGAACGAGTTTTTTAGCACAAGATTCGTGACTTGTTAACGTCTGTAAAAAGCAGTCCAACCCGACCGCCGTTGAAGGGTATCAACTAATGTTGTACGCTACTATACCATGTATGTATAGTCGATTCTCCGACAAAGTTAGAGGTTCGCAAAGAGGAAACCTACCGCCTGCGAGAAGAGCCAGGCAGCCGTCCGTATCGACTTCCGACAAACTCGAGACTTCGGATACACATACAAAATATCAGTGACTAACTAACCCGCATAAAAAAAATGTCCTTGTGCCTACTCCGAGCTCTGTATGTAGTATCAACTTTCAACTCTGGAGCATTCAACCGCTGACGTAGCTTCCTCTACGATCAAACCGTGACGAAATAGTTTACTGAACAAGCTCCATGCCACATAATGTACCTAATTGTGAATTTAAAACCAGATGGAAGTTCGTACTCTTTACTATGTTCGAATGTTTATTTTACACATTTCGTGTATTGTTAACTTTGTTAAATACAACTATATGTCGAACAGATACTCGAGAATCTGAATTGAACTTGTAAGTTTACGACTAACAATTCTTTTAGTCAGAAATAGGGATTTCAAAGATAAGGTATACTGTATAACTGGAGCACGAAGCAATCATTGACGCATCAGAATTTATTTTTCGGTGCATCGTTGCAACATTCGAGAATTGCAGCCTTGAACGCGTCTCACCTTGAACGTTAATTACCTGAGGGAAAAAACGACTTTGTAGTCCATTGAAGTGATTTCTCATATCTGCACGGCAAGTTCCTGACCATCGTTATTCAAAATTACTTCATTTGCTATTTCAACTTTCATACGTATTAAATTTTTTGTAACGAACATGCGTAATAGTTATACTTTACGCCTATTATCAGAAGGATCAGAAGCAACTTCCGTAGCCAACGTCATGAAGCACTGCGACATCCTCAATGACACGCTGTGGAAAAACGTTACCGAGTAAATTACGTCTCGATTAGGTATAAACCACCCATAAGCTGTAAATTTTACATCGAACGAAAGAAATATAAAAATTTTGAATTGAAATGAATCATCGACTCACCGATTTATCGAATACTATTATTCAAAATAATTTTATCGCCACAACGAAGTTCTTCATTCTGCGATAGGTAGATTATATTCCCCACGCAGGTATGGTACAATATATACTCAACTTTCCCGAGTAATTTACCAATCACATGCTGGTTCAAGGTATGCTATATTGTATACATGCCTATCGTAATCGCATCACAACAAACTGTACATATATCGTGATTAGTGTGGAGTCCTGCAGACCTTCTGCACGCAACTACGGAACTCGTTACTCGATATACCTGTAATTACGCTAACGAGCTGCAGCGAGGTATAATAAACCGAAAATACATTAAAGTAAATGTAGAAGTTAGCGTAAAAGAATTCACGGATCCTCGTCGTTGTCTGTTACAACTAATACCGAATGAATTGCGAATAATCGAATGAATCGAGCCCTTATTCGCATTTAGGGCGAAATTTAATTTTTATAACGATCGCAAAATCCGGGGTAAGTAAAGTTTGAATTCTGGTATGTACTTCTTCAATATCAGCTTCCAAAATTTTGTTTCTCATTATTCCCAGGTTGATACAATCGTACGATTCTCGCCCGGTGTATAGTTTGATCTGCAGAACTGCGTTTGTTTCAAATATAAGTTAGCGGTCGTAAATTAAAAAAAATTCTACATCTAAATTATTCCTGTTTACTGCTAGGACGTTACATTTACAGAAAAACTTTCATAATTGTTATCAAGAAATGCGGTCTCAATATTTTTTCACGCGGTATTGATCTTGAATCTCGCAATTCACGTGTAGGCGCGCCTTATTATACATACATATATATAGAAACATAACACGCGTGCTAAGAAGTCGTTTCAGTTCAACTTATGTGAGAAAAATATGTCGACATTAAAATTAACTTGTGAATAATTTGCTGCTATGAAAAAATCTGACATCTAAATTTGCGAGTAAAGTAAAGTGAGAAAAAAGTGTACGCGAATTGCCTGACACGCCTACATTATACTTATAATGTATATTCGTGTAAGCTTACCGCCGACCCCTTTTTTCTTCCACGTTTTATCTTGCGTATATGTTCTTGACGGGAAAACACGGAAGCCTGTATGCAATGACTTCGAGCTTATCTCGTCCCTCCGTTGTGTGTGCCAACACACTCGGAGCCTTCGCGTGTATAACAGTGAATTCTACAGAGAATTACTGACAATCGACGTATTTGTGACTGGCAGGTGTTAGCAAACAGTTAATATTGCTTGCGATATGTGGAACATGTTTAGCTACGTCTAACAATTTTACTCAAACAACACATATTCTCTGCACCAGCGGTTAAGGCCACTTCCCATAAAGAGATTCAAGGTCGTAGGGACTTCCAGTACGGAACCAGAGCATGAAGTCATATTATCGTATTATAGAAGATGCAAGCTCAGCAAATTCGATAGTATACTATGAATTATTATATTCAGGTATCAACATACCCTCTTTCCAGCACGCCGGACAAATTTTCAAGTTTACCGGTAGGAATTGCAGGATCGATAGGTACACCATGTATAAATACAGTAAAACTCTTGGTAAAAGTATACGGAAATACGAGGTATATACATATATATTTAGGGTGGTTTTTTTTTTAATTTTTTTTTTTTCTCTCACGTACCTTCGAAAAAGTTAGTTTTCAGCCTCAACGAAGCCTCGTGAAACCGGAACACGGTGGCTTAATTCTAACAGGTGACGCATCCGGTTTGAATTTTTCTCATTTGATTAACACAGGATGAGGGCCATGTAAACACTCTAATCGGGATACCTCGGAAACTATGCAAGTTACGGAGCCGTTTTGTTTCCATTTTGTAGGTAATAAAAATTTCTATAAAAAAGGTCGATACTACTGTACAGCTAAATATTCATCTTGCAGTCGATACGAACGTTCAAAGTTAAGTTAATCGAATAAATGAATAAAAATGCTTGTTACCGTTCGGCAAAAAAGCGATTTTGGTGGTAAAAGGACGTATAACTTTTTTATATATAATAAATACATATACAGGGTGTCCCTAAATTGCCTCCCACGGACTAGCCAGCATAATACCTCGTTAAAATCCAACCGAGAATTTCTTTTCCGGAAGCTCGTCCGACGCATAGTTTTTGAATTATAAGCGATGGCGCTAGGCCAATCAGAGTGCACCATTTCATCTAGATTTGCCGCCACGGAAATTGCTGTTTTTTTCGTCTGGGTGAATTATTATTATTCGCATACGAATTAAATATCGGCACCTCCCCTCTCTCGCTGCTGTATCCCTTATTCTTGAGGATGCGCTTCTGTTTACACACACAAGTGTGCGCCCATGGATGTGCGGCCGGCAGCGTGTGCCCCGGCAACAATACCGAGGTCAGCGCTCGAGAAGGGGTACAACAGCGAGTGAGGGGAGGTGCCGATATTTACTTTGTAACCGAATAATAATAATTCACCCAGACGAACAAAACAGCAATTTCCGTGGCGGCAAATCTAGATGAAATGGTGCACTCTGATTGGCCTAGCGCTATCGCTTATAATTCAAAAACTATGCGTCGGACGAGCTTCCGGAAAAGAAATTCTCGGTTGGATTTTAACAAGGTATCATGCTGGCTAGTCCGTGGGAGGCAATTTAGGGACACCCTGTATACATATACGTATGTAAGTGTAAAATTTTTCCTTGGAGTCACCAATTTTCTACTTTTTGGAATATTGCTATTTCATTTCACAATTGTACAACATTATACTTGTTGATTTCACGAGTAAAACATGAGAGACACCCTATAGATTTTTGAGTGTAGTTAAAACTCGTGTAAAGAGCATTATGTTTCTGTTATCCTTTAGATATTTACAGTTGCGGTTTGACTTCCAATAACGTCACAGGCGTGAACGTTCCTCTTAAATTGGATCACGAAGCCATTTTCTTGTAATTAAAAAAAAAAAACTTGGGATTTGTGCAAAAAACTGTTGTTGCACAAAGGTTGAAGCATCGAGACAAATCTTCAATTCCGATAAAATATTCAATTCATCTGTTCGGTCTACGTTGACCATGCACTATGTAATAAATTCTGAGAGATTCAGACGATTTCTTAACTGTCGATATATCCGGGGATTGCCGTCTCCTTTTCTTCGAAGTCGTTGGTTGCACCGATCGAGGAAACTTCCTCATTCGTTTCGGCGAACAAATTAATAGCGCTCCAACCGTCACAAACCAGTTTCATGTTTCCTACTTTCAACCGAAACCTCCGGCACCCCCTAAGTACTTAAGTAGGTATGCACCTCGTGTCTTCGGCTTGATGACTCATTTTATTGTCCTACCTGGCTCACAGAGCCGACTGTAATCCAGCAGTTGACACGTTACGGTGAGGATTATACGCAGGCTTGTATACGCGACACCGATATTCAGAGCAGAACACATAAACACGTCGTTGCCTCAATTGTCCATTTAGTTCCAACATGAAAAATAAATGTCATCGCAAGGTGAAATTCTAACGCTGGACAAGAAGTTGTTGAACTCCAAAGTCCAGTTGCCGGATCATAAAGAGTTTGGAAATTCCAAAGACGCGTAAAATCATATTGTCACTTCGGCTTAGTGACCTTCGTCAAAAGCCTTAAAATATTCAAATTTTCAAAGGTCAAATGCGATATGGTTTGCTGCGAAAAATTAATTGCCGACATTATCCGATCGGCTCGAACAAGTTGAACATCATTTTTCGACTGTGAACGTTACAATACGTATGCATTTACACGCGCTACAGCATTTCCGCTGAAACTGGTCAAACGATGAAGAATATCGATAGCCGATCAAACTGCACCCGTGATTACCGGCGGAAAAAAAAAATTTGAAAATCGGTAGGCGATCCGTGCCGATCGTCTTTTTCTGGGGTAAAAGTAGAAGGTGCGAATCGGCGTTTCTCGCCGTTTGCTTTGCCGCTGCAGGATGATTCGGACCTTACTTCGGTTCGCAGCAGCGAGCAGTGGCCACCTCAGGTTTCAAGCCTCAGCAGCAGTTTGATGTTGGACGCTGTTGCGGCAGCATCGAGACTCGCGCGCCGATCGGAACCTTTGGCGTCTCTTTTAAAGCTACGCAGGACTCGCAGCCACATCGTTTTTCAGGAATAATTTTCCCCGATTTTCGTACCGGTTTCCGGCAGGTTCCTGCAGTTCGACCGATTATCATCCCGTTTCGCAGACTCGTCAAACCGGTAAAAAAAAAGTCATGCGTAATCCTTGCGCGACCAGGACTCGGCAGGCAATGACGATCAGCGGTGCTTACAAGCTTTGGATAATCGCGTTTTAGTGCAAGGTGGAAAATGTGCGGTGGAAAAAATCTATTATTGTAGCATTTAACTAGGTTTGAATAATCTAAACTTTGGTGTGTGCGATCGTTGTGATTTGGCGGTCAAACTACAACCGTTTCGAAAAACCGAACGATGATCGTAATTCGGCAGTGAAGAGAGCTTCTCGCAGTGCGTCGACTACTCTGTGCAACGATTATTCAATATACGTACGGTCGCAACAGTGTCTTCTTACAAATTATTTACCGCCTATTTACAATTGTTCGTTTGCCGAAACACAATTTCATTTGTTTAAATCGAGAATCATCATCGATCGTTCCGTGAGGTTTCAATCGTGAGTGAGTCAGGATTTCAACACACGTAATACGTGTATCATTGTCAGTGATAACAAACGAATCGTCATTTGGATGAATCATACTTTGGCTGGCTGAAATTAAGCGCAAAAAATGAAGATCGATTTCACGCCTCTGACTACTGGTTCGACCAAAGGTACCTTTTTATACATACACGTATACCATGTATACGTACATATTTTATTTTGATAACGTAACATGTATGTATCTATTTTATTTTGATAATATCTACGGCAGTTTGAAAAAAATACCCTCGTCATTATTCAAATTGAAAACCGCTTGAACTACACGCGATTGTTCAGCGGTGAAACGACTCTCGGTTGTTTGCAGTGACGGACGCTTTGTGAGGTCGTACTAAAATTCTCCGTTTCTCTGAAATCGGTATTTTACGTCCCTGATTTCTCACACCGGAACCGATCACTGAACCGGTAACCGTAAACGCGACGAAAAGGTTATTCAAACGTGTGAACTGATTTTAAGTACGTTTTGGAAGTTGTAAGATGAAGAATAAAAAATGTATGTGTATGCGTATGCCTACAGTCATATTCGTGTGCGAACTGAAGAACAGCTGATCAAATAATTGCTAAATTAACATTCACGTTTACTTTCACGATTCGACAGGCGTTGTATAATTCATAGAAATAACCGAGTCGAGGGTAAAATTGTAGTAGGTTACACGTTACTCCTATGAGATAAAGACGACTGTTTTCTGTGCCTCATTATCCAAGATCTTTCAAACCACAATGTGTATAATACAGTTTATAATACGATTATAATACACGCTTTGTCCCAGTAACGCGGTGAACATAACGGATAATAATACGAGACTCAAATTAGCCTGCAGAGAAGCGTACGTGTAAAAAAATAAGTTCGCAAAAATGAATTCTCCGAATTTCACGATAAAAATGAGTATTCACCGTTTCGGTGATGTTGTTATCTTATGGCGCTTGTTGCTTGCCGCACATCAAGCGTGAAGCTTGACTCTACAATTTGATAATGTAAAATTTTATACCTCCTCCAGGTCCATTGCCTGCACGAGTTTATGTGTATGTTGTATGAGATAAGATTTGCTTTGTCTGATTTGACAAGAATCGAGGGTGTAGAGGTGGCGGTGCACGAATAGTAGTTGTACACACGTACTGTTTATAACTAGGTGTGCATACGCAACGCGGCCGACTTGCTCGCGTGCGGCTAAAAAGCAGCAACGTTCCGAAATACGTCCGACAATAAGGTACATATGTTGCATGCATGTACATATAAATGTCGTGTATAGATATAAAGCCTGCAACAGCGACAAGTGGGGATAAATAAGTCGTAACGCTGCTCGTGCGGTGTTTTAAAACTATTTTCATTTCATTTCACTGCTTACACGGTGAAAAAATTTGCCAACTATAAAGCCTTGATCGATAATTTAATTACGAATTTCGTGACCGCCAAACTTGTCGCAGTCATGACGAAGCTTAATTCGGAATTTCGCACGTCGATCGTCAACTCTGTAAATTTCGAGAGGGAAGTAAAAAAATCGAGACGGAAAATCCTGAATAGCAGGAAAAAAAAACACCGAGAACCGTGATTTTCGAGATATGTCATTTTTTGTACTTATAGCAATATCGGATATTCATTCCTGAGATTGGTTTTCTCTCCGAATCTTCTTTGCTTCCATTTTGCAAAATGTGCCGATTTCTAAGTTACTCTGAAATCCGGTATATGCGGTGTTATTCAAAGTGAAATTATACGTGCATGCGCGTTTATAATGCTATTCGGAAATTCCCACTGCCTCTGGACAAAGGAAAGTCTTACGACGGTCGGATCTTGGGATGAGATAAGAAGTCGATTTCTTATAATATCCTCGGTATGAGTACGAACTTGAGACGGAAAAAATTGTAGAAAAATGCGGTTGGCAAATGGCGGGCACTTGACTCAACGAATTATCCGAATATCGCTGAAATATTATTCCAACAACTTTCGACCGCAGACTTATACACAGTTATAAATTTCCTTAACTGCAGTCCTTCCTTTATGCAAACCTATCAACTGCTTTATTACTGAACCGTTATTTGCTGACATTTCAGAATTGTAAACGGAACGTTGTCACATCCTCGCAGATGATGAAAAATATGAAACCAGAGTTGCGTCTCCGTGCTCTTGAGCTGGAAAAATTGTTGCGAAACGTTATATAAATATTGTGCGAACAGTTCTTACATGTTACATATCTACCGTGCTCGTCGTATGAAATATAATATTGTTATACCTTGTGGTAATTCAGTCGAGAGTTAAGGTCTGCAGTCCGCGGAGGGCCGCTCATGGAGCTAACAAAATTAGACCGGCCAGCGAGGAGCGACCATGTAAAGTAGTTGAGAAATGAACGAGGTGGAAATTTTATCGACTAAAAGCTTCTCACCCTCCACTATGCAGTTGCCTGAGTTATACCTTGAAAAACAACGGCCGCGATGCCGCCTATAAGATTCAAAGCTTAATTCTGAAAACCCGCGGCTAGACTGCTCTTTGACAACCGTTGCGTTGCGCTTTCCGCATATACGCCGTTGAACGTGGTCCATGATTTTATATGTACATATGATAATCACAAATTGAAAATCAGAGTCGTTCGACAGAAGTTCATCGCTATTGCTGCCGTCGGCGAAAGTTCGGCGAGCAAAGACTGAAAAAAGACCGATGAAATATTTTCATCGTCGTTATTAACGCTAATTATCTCTGATACTTTTATTTTCCAAATTTATTTTTCCCTTCCGAATTTTCGACGAGTGTCTTTTTCGCCAGGGACCGGATTCACGGTCTACCGATCTTGAGTAGACGCCGAAAAAGTCGCGTAAGTATTAGAACGAACACCACGAAGTTTCGCGTTTCTCGGTTATGCGTCGTACGTTATACGTATATACGTAAATATGATGCAAAGTTTAATTTCTCTCACAGTCGGATCGTGAAACACGTGTCGCCGCGACGCCTGATATCATCTTTGACACTGGCTACACATTATATTAATTATTCAAGTTCAAGGGAAACTACCCGAGCGGTCTTTTGGCAACGTTTAAACAATTGGATGTCGTAATGCGAGCCGTGGTTTAATTTATTGCGTCTTAACAGACTCGAGTCTCGTTTCCGAGATTGTTGGCACAGCTTTTTGTGAATTCATCTCGAGATCCTTCAAACAGATGTGTGTGTGCGTATACTTGTGTTATTACCCCATAACAAGGAATCAAAAGTAGATACGCGTTATAAATTTTTCTTTCTCATCGTTTTGTCTTCGAATCTTGATTTGTGATTATTGTTATTTAATTTGTTACGCGTTTCAAAACGCGGCACGTAACAAGATTTTAAATTTTTTCTCGACAATTCTGCGAACGATCTCTCAAAAACTTGCACAAAAAATCATTGTGTGGAAAAAAATGTCAATTTACTTATCCACACCTGTTGTAACGCGTTGTTGCGCAACGATGCGGGAATAACAACGTTTTGGATAAGCTTGACAATCATCGGCACTTATAACTTGAGGAGTTCCGATATTTATAGGCCTTTTAACGAGTGCTTATAAGAATTACCTATGGCACACACATCCACACATACAGAGACGAACCGTAAAGAGTTATCGCAGCCTGCGGCTCACGCTGCGAGGTCAGATCGGATTATTTTCTTGTTTGGACGAATGCGGCTGTGTGTGGTACATAGTAGGTTTTTAAGAAAGAGAGGAGAGAAAAGCGGAAGGAAAAATAAAAAAAAAAAAAAATCAAATCAAGTCAAAAGTGAAAAAGGAAAAAAGGAACAACAACGTGGAAGAAAAGATGATTGCCCGTAAATCCTGAGATGTGTGTACATCGTGAAAATAGTAATAAAATTCTTTGACAAGTTTATAAATCTTCGCCGGGGGTTGGGTTGTTGATCTTCATCTCAACTTCCCGTTGAGTGGAACTGTATATACGTATATACATAGATGCACGCGTGATATACACGCCGAAGTAGGTACATAATATGTAATATTAAATGGTTAACGAATCACTGGGCACGTGTAGTTTTCCTAGTGTGCCTGCGGCTGAATTCAATGAATTTCCCTATCCCCGTTTGTATGTATAGATAATGGCAAAAAATACTCCGGCTTATTATCGCGAAATTAGATGTATCGTAAACATAGATATAAATAATGATTATACTTGCCGTAGATCGCAGCCTGTCCTGTTATACGTGTTTTCAAATTTCAAGTCCTGATTCTCAAATTACTTCCGAGTATGAATATTAGTACTTTCGTGTGGACTTGGTATACTACGTACGATGATGCACTTACACCTGTATACTCGACGGAAATATTTGCGGCACTGCGCATAGAGGATAGAAGTTGATACGATTTTATTTTTGTGTCGCAGTTAATGAACAACGATAACGAGAGACGGTAAGCGATCGCTTGAGCAAATGTGTCCCAAATATCATACCTGCGTTATAAATTACACTTATACCGAAAATGTTCATTTTCAAATAAAAACTTTACGTAATCATTTTTCCCCAGCGAAATAAGTTGTATAACATCGTTATTCCCTTGGTGACAGATTTTCAACGCTTTACAGAGATAGATAGATAGATAGATAGATAGATAGATAGATACAAATTTTATTATACCGAGGCGATTGACTTTAGGTATAAAGAAGCCAGCAAATATGGTTAACAAACGTAGCGAGTTACAATCAACTTATAATTTAACTTTTAAAGAGAGAGAGAGAGAGAGAGAGAGAGAGTTAGACGAAGTATCACTCCTTTTTTGAAATATACCCACATAGACGTTCGGTTTCAACGCAATTCTTGCACCGCTGTTCTTAAAATTCCGCGTGGGATAAGTCGTACTATCCCACTATGATAATTTTCATATTAAATTTTGAACGAATCACTGCGGGAGGACATGAAATGATGAATTATGGAATGAATTTTCGAGACGTATCAATTGTATCGTAGAATTGATAATACTTAAGGTGTGTCTGGCTTAGAAAACGGATCCGATTGTTTCCTATGTGACATAACGTTTGCGTTATCGTGTCGTTGCCGATGACGTAGCCCACCATCGGCGTATCTTATTGTGTAGGTCTACGCGTCCCAACGTGAAAGACACCAATAAATAATGCTTAGGGATCGTCTGTCTGGCCCATAGATATAACCCACGTCCTATAACTTTTTTCAAATAATATTTGGATAAGCATTTCCGAATAACAACAACGCCTGGCGGCTTCGAGAGAGGAAAACTTGATCGTTTCGAACGAGCCTGTGACGTCTGTCGTATCGTTCTGCGTCGTATCTTTACACCGGCAATGTGAAGCGGAAATTGAGCGAATTAGTTGTCAGGAAATACAGGCTCAAAATCGAATAACTTAAATACGTCTCGCTTAAATCCAAGAGGAAAATACCGCAGCCCGTGTTTAATTTTTTTTTTTTTCCTCTCCCTTCAAACGTCATTTCATGAAAAAATATCATCATTATTGTCGTTGGTTGCAGTCTCAGAAAAGGCGAGGTTCGTGTCAAATATCAGAGATTATTAACAAGTAGAGGTAACTGATAACACAATTAAAAGATCATCGAAAATCATTCGCAGATAGGTCAATTGGAAAGTAATTTCAGATCATAACTGTAGGTATGTATACTAGCTAGTTATGACAATGTGATAAATCGCAGGACGAAGAGAAAAAGGTCGGTTTTTTGGCGAATTCAATTCCATAAATTGCGCTGTTGAAAAATGTTGGATAAATAACGAGTGTGAGAATAAAGTTTTGAGAATCACTTCACTTCTTTGAAACACAAATCTTTCATCGCATTTCTCCATCTCTCTCTCTCTCTCTCTCTCTGTCTGTACATAAAAAATGTTATGAAAATGAGTTTTCAATTTGTGCCTGATCTTTTTCGGATTTTAATAATATCACCGATGGCAAAAATATTATCGACACATTATTCGACGTAAATTTAGGTATTGATTGAAAATTATATCGAAGTATGCTTCGCGCAATGTAATAAAGAATAGTGAATAGCTAAGTTACGAAACGACTTGCAGAGGAGGAAGAGAATGAAAAGTTGCGCTTCTTGCACTTGTCGCGACTGCATTTATTCCCCTGTCGCGCTTCTTTTGTGCAACGATCGAATTAAGAATCGTACGTGCAAAAATTGTAACCCTAGACAATCGCTTGCGCACGAGTCGCATCCCTTCGTCGGCACGATCGTAAATCGATCTGTCTGCCAGAGTGCATATTATAAGGATCAAGGCGATGATCCAATTCCCTCGCTGGTTGTTGTTGTACCTTTATCTCACTGTCCGAGACATATTCATTTTCGAGGCAAATAAAACTGATCGTTTCTCGGAAGAATTTTTAAGTTTAAAAATGATCAACGATTTTTCAGAATAATAGATTTATGTCCCGCGTATTTTCCGACTTATTGGAACTTTGAGAAATCGAAAAATGCGACCTAAATCAGCAGCCAAGAAAATAATCTGAAAAATTTTGGCGTTTTTTGCCTGTAAGGTTGGAATCGTTGATGGCAGTTACTTACAGAGACTATAACTTTTTTTTAATCGTATTTTTTCGTAATAATACATCGATAAAGATAAAAAAAAATCAATCCTGAAGTTCGTTCCGAGTAGTATATAATTTTTTTTTTTTTTCGAGAGGGGGAAAAACTGAACATTTTCCGAGTGTATATGTATAGAAAATGAGGACACGTCAAGCCGGAGATAAGAAATGAGGCCGTTTATTTTTTTTTCACAAGAGATAAACGCAACCGAGAGGTAATTGAATGCCACGAATACATTGAGTTAACTGATTCCCGGGAAGATAATACACTGATCCGTATTTTACGCTGCAGATGCACTGAAAAATCACAGAATATGATAAAACTGAGTATAAATGAGTACATAATTTTATATACCTACGGAAAGAATTCCGCGCTATATTTTAAAGCTGAATAAATTACGCGTGTTTGTAAATCAAATTAAATCAAATGCACAGTTAAGTTAACGCTGATAAATTTGCTATAATAACCGGTTTGAGGTTTTGCATGAAATCAAGAGCCTGCATATTGTACTAAGAATTTGATAAACGAACCTGTTTCTGACATTTAATGTTAACTGAGTATACGGTAAGGATCTAGTATTGATTTATGGTCAGTCGTTAATTCTCGGATGTCAGAATCGAATTATTGCGCGATGGAAAATAACTTTCGGCTCAATTAACAACTTGTATCTGCCTTCGGACCGCAGCTCTGCAGCACAAGAGCGTAGTTACGCCAACCTGGACGCCTTTCGTTACCCGTTACAGCTTTGCTTAGCGATCTGTTCGATCTTTTGTAATCAGATCGATATTCGTCTTTGCTCAGCATGTGGAGAGGGTCAGACGACACCAGGAATCCGACATGCGACACTTTAACTGCAGGAAAACCACGTAACCTTATAGTTTTGCGTTATACGTATTCACTACAAGTGCAGCGTAGCGCGAGTCTCACAGAAGCGAATACCTGTTATAAGATTCCTAGTCAAAAATGTAAGTGTGAAAATAGAAAAAAATTTAGAATCAATTGCCTCTGGGTTCGTCGAACTTTTCGATCCGCATATTTGAAAAATACGAAATCGAAAGAATGATTTCAATTCCTTAGTATTGATATCGAGGGAGTTTTACTGGTTTCTATCTTTTTATTAATTTTCGATGACTCGAGGAAATCATCCAATATACTGGTAAATCATTGGAAATGAACCGAAACCGTTCGGTAAACACGAAATCGATGAAAATCAACAGCATATACGATGTTAACGAATTGAAACAATTTGGCAAAAGTTTTCTACAAAAGTTGCAATGATTTTCGTAACTTATCCAACGCTGTCGCGCGAATCGCGATCATTTCCAATTATTTCGCATAGGTATATCTGTTAATTATTTATCAACATATTTTATTCCCGTATTCATAAATTCCTTCAATTTAAAATTCGATAATCAGTTTTTAAACTGTCTAATTGTTTGCAATTCGAATGAATATCGCCTGCCTCGATTATACATTTGCAACTTTTGGCATTTTGCGACGTGGCCGAGTTCGGGTTTCACTCATATCGATATGGTGCGGAGGAGCCGGTTATCCTGCATAATCACGCTGCGAACAAATTATGGCTTGTATCGAAATGCGAAGTAATTTCGAGTGCCGAGTCCCGAAAATACCGGCACTTGGACGAGACCGCGTCAGTAACGAAAATATCCACCGAATCTAAACCTGCGGATGAAGGTATGCGTGTCTCTCTCTCTTTCTCTCTCTTTCTCTCTGCACGGCATCCTAGGGTTAATAAAAACATTAATAACAGCGGTAGTCAATGTTGGCTTAGCTGTGATCCACGCAGTCCTCACCAGATCGACGCTTCCGACGCTCTTCTTCCTCAACGATTTCCGGTCACGGAATCTCGATTTATCCGCCTCGTTTTACGAGGCCTCCATCCAATTAATAGGCCACGCTGATTATAAAAACACCTAAAAATTTCTGGTATTCTTCGCGTCGTCTGATCAGATATCCGCGCTACAATGTGTATCAAAAAACGCCAAAATTATCCGAACATCATCCTTAACCCCTTCAGGCACGCAGGTCGGCTACCTGAAAATGCAAAAAAATCCAGGATCTTGCACGGAATATAAGAAGAATTACAAAAAAGAAGAAGAAAAATGGATGCCGCTGTAATGACTTCT
Organism: Neodiprion fabricii; assembly: GCF_021155785.1. NCBI lineage: Eukaryota > Metazoa > Arthropoda > Insecta > Hymenoptera > Diprionidae > Neodiprion > Neodiprion fabricii. The sequence continues at coordinate 33,838,797 of NC_060240.1, forward strand.
CGCGACTGAAAGGGTTAACACGCGATGGTTTGTTACGGTGAATGAAGGTACGAAACGGATCGAAATTTTGAGAAATTTAATTCTTTTCCCGTCCGACAGAACGACGAGTTGAATAATATTCGGGCTTCTTTGAATCGGCGAAAGAAAATGCTGCAAGTTACGACCTAGGAGAAATGTAGTTGTTTGCATTTTTTCACACTCGATGCAGCAATGCTGAAATAACGACTGACTCCCATATTACAACGATAAATAATATCTCGAGTTTATTGAAATAAACGATTCCCCGCGTTAAGATCCAACCCGATTTATCTCCCCGCTTGACTTTTTTTTACGAAGTCGCCAGGCGAAGGGCAGAGAGAGTTTATGAGCAGCCTGTTGCAAGTAGGGTAACTCTCTGTCGAATACACGGTGGAACGAGAATAAACGGTGACTCTATAGTGGAATTGAAATGTCGATTAAAAGACGCTAAAAACAGGTTGTAAAAATGTTTCGAAAATCGCTGCGCTGCAGTTTGAATATATATATGTATATATATATATATATTTATTCTACACCAAATCAACCTACGTATGACCCTCACCGTTAACGATTTTTTTTTATTTTTATAGTATGGTGTAAAGTATACGAAAAGAAAAATAGTTTGTTTTTTACTGCTGCCAAAAACACGAAAACCCAATTTCCGAATGAATAGCCCTGATCGATTGGCCTCACATTTTTTCCATGAATTCTTTGACGAAAAACGAAAATTTCGACACCAAGATGGAAGTGGGCAAAGTTTTTGGATTAGACGCTACAGGCGAATCAGGTAATTGAAAAGTTGAAAAAAAACGTGTAAAATATAAATATGTATTATTGTAATTTATGTTTAATTCGATTTTTCTCACGTTTTAATTAATTGTTTCGCCCGTAGCTTTTGAACCAAGAGCTGTACTTCACTTCCATCTTGGTCTCAAAATTTTTTGTTTTTCAACAATGAATTTGTGAGAAAGATTTGAAGCCAGTCGATTAGGAATATTCGTTTGAAAATTGTGTCTTTGTGTTTTTGGGAGTTTTAAAAATCAAACCTGTGGTCCAAAAAATCTAAAAGTCAGTGAAAGACGATTTTTTTGTGCACTTTATACCGTACGTAAAAATAAATAAAATCGCCGATTATGCGATGGTCAGGCGTAGGTCGGTTCGGGGTGAAATGCCTCGTATGCATACACGTATACAATACAGTATTTCTATACTTGAATAAAAAATTCAGAGTAGGTGGGTGTGTTCCATCGATTTGTCAGCCGAGTGTTTAAAAATTTTGCCACACCTACGGATAAGGACATGGAAATAAACCCACGGGATGTTATTACACAGAATACCGAGAAATTATTTTGTACAACGCGGAAGGTCAGCACACATTCATTGAATGGTAAAACACAATAGTTGAGGTGAGAATTTAAGAAGCTAATTTATAACGACCATACAAGTTGAAGGAGATGTGGAATTTCCTCGACGCGATTTCAATTGAGCAACTTTCAAACGCTTTTGTTTGCAATATTTACCGCATATTGTATCGTAGGTATTTTTACAGTATATTATTCATATTTTCAAATTAACGGCGTGTCGACAAAATTTGATGTACCCACGCTAATTTAACACTCTGCAGGGTACGTGTTTCAATCCATGTATAATTTACAATTAGCTCGAAATACATAAAATCTCGTTACAAAGAATTCTTTGAAACGATTCTTTGTACGTTGAATTGCTGGGATTCACGCCGCAAGGATTTATGTACCAACTCGAGAAGGCGCCGACTGAATGCTGAGAATCTCTCGTAATTTTAACATGTTTTTTTTTTTTTCTTTTTTCATCGCACGCGAATATTTCACCGTAAAAGGCGAAACAACTGCTGATACATTAAACGCAGCCGACTCTTGATCACGCGTCGCGTCTACGATCACGATCGTGGAAGAATGATCGTGTCCCTTGATTGATTCGATCCGGAACGAAGGCGAAATATTCTCTGAAATAATGTAGAACCATCTAAAAGTGACCAACCGACGGAAAATAATAGTTAATTAGGTAAAGTTTCCCCTTCATTTTTATGCTTCGGAATTACAGACTGCGCTGCATAAAAGATAGTTTTTTCTCACTCCTCTTTTTTTTAGAGTTTTTTTTTATTTAATTTTTTTTTCGAATAGTAATCCAAGCTTGAAATCACTGTAAAACGGTGGTCATTTGTTTTCACTGAAAGTTCCCAAAGCCCTCAGGAAATTTATAGACTCTTGGGTTCGCTGCAGCTATGTTACATTATATATATAAATATATTCCGTAAGGGCCAGGGTTGTCTAATTTTAGGCGGATTTCACACTGTTTTTGGTTTTCTTTTTGTCACTACGTTTGGAACGCGCGCCATCGGTTTCGTAATCGTGTATCTCTGGGAGACTGCAGCCACGATGGTCGGGTCCACGTCCAACGCTTTGGCGGGTGAAAGACGATTTTTTAATTTTTTCAATTTTTCAAATTTTTTCTCGAGTGTATCGCATCGAATTTATCCAAGAAATGTTCACAACATACGTTATCCAATGGCGCAGGTCTTGCGGATATAACATAACTAGAAACAAACGGAACGATTGAGGATTTTTTTTTTTTTTTTGTTTTGGAAAATTTAAGAAACAATTTTTTTGACTCTCACGAATGTTCTTATATTTATTTTTCTATATTCTAAATTTGGTTCGAGTAGATTTCAGTAGAAACAAAACAAGTTTTCCGAATGGAAAATTACCCTCGATGCATGATGAAATAGAAAACGAGTATAGTGGAAACTTTAACAGTATAACATTAGTTGAAGGCATCCGAAAAGTTCCGGTTCGTAATGTTGAACGTACGTCGGTAATTAACCCAGTTGCTGTAAAACGATAAGTGGGAATTATGGTTCTCTCGAGAAGCTCGTCAAAACTGACATTTCGAAAGTCTAACTAATATTTCCTGCACGTGCAATCTTATCACCGGTAGTATACCTATACACGTATAATCCTAGGTATTTACTTGTTATTTCTAAGAGACGCGGTATCGTCTGAATTGTGTATAACCACGAGCACACGCTTCGTTGATTGTGAATAATAGCGTGTACGTTCAGCAGACAAGATCACGAGAAGAATAGCTTACGTGCAAGTCTTCCTACATTATTCCGAAACGGGCGACGGTCTAATTAAACTATATACGAAAAATGAGGAAACGATGCTTGTGCCTTTTGGTACACGAAACTATGCCAGATTCGCTGTTTCAAATGCTTGGTTAATTTCAGCAGTATTAATTTTATTATAAAACGGGAATAACTATAGGTGCGTTTTCATATTTCGAATGAATTTTGTGTATCAGTTTTCGCAGTTGTTATTTTATCAAGATTGGAATATCAGATAAGCTGACACTATGAAGCGTTAACTGCAGTCGATGATATCGAGTGAATCCAGTTTCCGTCACTACAGCTCGTGTATCACGTATCAATTCAATTATGTACTAGCGATATATCGCTGCTTTGATTCAGTTTCTCGTTTTCAGGGTTTAAGATGCCTCGAGCGTGAGTCAGTTACTCTGCACGTTCAACAAAATGATAATATTTAGGATTTGCGGTATGTAGTGGCAGCCGACATACGCCCACGAGAATTAAGTCAGCGAGTTCGTACGTGCCTCTGCGGTGTACGTGGATGTATAGGTATGCGTATGTATATACATACGTATAATACGTTATAACGATGAATGATCGCCTTCGCAGTCCCGTCTTCGCCTTGGGTTTTAATCGAATGCGAAACGACAGCTATATACGAAAACTGGCGGGAAAGAGATCCATCAAGCCTCGATTCACGTGGAGCTTTATGCTTACATGCAGGCGTACGGATTATACGCGTATTTACACAGCAATAATAAGATGAAAGTTACCGTCGGGAAACACTGCGAGAGTTACATTACACACATAGGTACCTACGATCTGAGAAAATGTTTATACATCGTTTATTTCGAAATTCAATGATTTCGCTGTTGCCGGATCAAAAGCGGCATTCACCAGCAGCGGCAACGGACGACCTGCAGAAACTATTTTGCATCAGGCTGCACGGTGATTCAAACGATTTTCATTTTATTGCACGGAACCATGTGTGTCGGCATACAATATTTGTGCTATTATCTATCGTACAAGTTTACTTATATTCCATGAGTTACAACCGTATGAAAATTCCGGAACAATTTGAAAGGTGGTTATAAATTAGAAATACGTCAAAATTTCAACTTTTGTTTCACTCGTTTTGGCGATTGGCCAATGCTTAACATAAATATTTAACAAAAATTGTCCGTCATTATTCAACACTATTGAACTCTATAATTCAGTTAGATTTCCAATTGTCGAATCAGGGATAAAGAAAAAAAAATATCGTATAACTTGCCAAACTGTTTCAACATTTCATTTTTCTCTTTCTTTCCATTATACCTGCACGATGCTGTCGGCTCTTTCGGCAGGTGCCGAAAAGTTCCGGTTCGATGTAAAGAAAAAGATTAAGAAACAAAATAAACTGGGACTAAGAAAGTATAAATATGCGGCACATTGTTTTTTTCATTTAATTTTACATTTTTCAACGGTAACCTAGATCGACTTAACATTGTACAGACCCCCCGATGTCCATAACGTAAAGCATTCGGGCACACCACCACCACCGCCTATTTTTGTACTCGGTTAGCTTAGCAGGGCGCAGTTCACAAATTTTACTACAGTTTAAATTTCACGCAAGTGTATATCATGGACAGGCTTTTGTAACAGCTCGTTCGATCAACAAAAACAAACACACTCGGTATCTTTCTGTTCAATCTTTAATCCGCGCAAACATATTTCAGTGATTTATTTGTGTGGATCTATATAACATTAAATCGCATCTATAATACACAGGCGAAATAATCTGTTCTGCGTTAATTATTATTGGTCCAGATTTCAATTCTTGTTGGTGTTGAGCGTCGTTTGCATCAGTTGAAGGGAAATTCAAGTTTCGCGAGTCATGAATAATAACGTAATAAGACCGCAATGCAGTAAGTTTCGCGCGAACACGCCAACCTGACGTAATGCGGCACTCGTCACGAGGGAAATATTTTCCACGAAACGACTCGTTCACCGCGTGAAATTTTACCTTTTAAAGAAATTTGTCGAGCGTACAAGTACCGCCAAACTCAGAGTGACGAATAGGAAAACGGTGAAAGATTTTTCATCTTCTTTATATTCAAAATTGTTCAAATATCTAACCGTAACCATGGTAGACCAAGTTTTGTTGAATCATGAGATTTGGTAAAGGGATTTGAAATGCTTGAAAATCATTTAAAGCGCGTTGAAATTTCACACAGACCAAAATACACGAGACAAGTCAACAGTTTCGGTAGGTGGAAGCAAAAACCGTGGCGAAACATAGCGAGCACGAAATTACGTGACTGACAATGAACTACTGCGGATGTGACTCGCAATCTTGTCACACTCTAATTAATCAACGTGTGCCTGTTAATAAACTTAACGAGCATAATTTCATTTACGCGCAAAATTAAATTTGAAATTACGATTCGCACACGGATTCAGAAATGCTAATCGGCATTTGGCGAGTAACTACGTGGCCGAAAATGTGATACAAGCACCTTGACAAACACCTTTGTCCGTGACGTTAAGCCTCAATAATGTTCAAGTATATCGCGCGATTTTTCTAGTACAATTGAACAGCGAGACAAAAAATCTGCGTGAACGCTTCAAAATTCGATGTTTTTGTTATACGTCGTTTAAATAGTTTTTTTCAAGTTCACGAGTGAGGCAGTTCTTTCTCATTCAACGTAGATGGGATCGAGTGCGAGAAGAAGCGAATTACTACTGCAACCGTAGCGCGTTGCCGCTTTATGGTACAGCTTGACAATAGTGAAGTGGTCGTCAAAAAACTCGGTACCCGGTATACGTATGTAATTCGTGGCAAAGACGGAGAAGCGTGAACGCTTTTTCACTCCCGACAAAAATAATTGTCCAATCATGGTGGAACCCTATCGTATTTACGGTTTCACCGCAACTAAAAACAGAACACCCGGCTCTAACGAGATTTTGTACGTATCGGATCCTTGGATTTCGTACCGCTTGAGCCCTACATTATAAACTATATACATTGTTTTTACAGTTGTTGCTATGGCGGCTATGATTAATTAATGTAATAATTTGACGTGATTTAAGCACGTGATTGATCGTCGACGTGAAATTTATAACGTCACTTAGTTATTGATGAGACAAATAAACTGCGAGTAAATTAACCCTTTTTATTGTTAAGCAGATGATTTTTTTTTCTTTTCAAGACGTGCCTATCACTTCATCCTTCAATTTACAGTGATCTAATTACTGCATTTTCTCTCTTATTGTAAGTTCATATTTCTGCGCCGTTTTTCACGCTACTTCGCCGACAGCCGTGAACATGAAGTCGCATATGTGGCAGGCGAAAATTGAAAAATATTGAACCTAGCGTAACGAAGAATATCGAAGCTATTGAAAATTGACAAGAATATTCCTTAGAAACTGATCGAATATGGTGATCTTTTTTATTCGGTATATTTGCCTGCCACAGCACGTAAGACAACAGCTTTAAAAAATGTATAAATTGAAGATCTCGAAACTAAAGCGTGTCTCTTTTGTTCTGTCATTAGCCATGAACATCCTGCTATCCAACGGAATCTTCTCGCTGATTCTGTGCATGGCAGCTGCTCCAGCTGACGTAATGGTGCTCGGCAAGCCGAGCTTCATCTCAGACCAAGGCCAGTTCGTTCGTAAATGTATTTACTCCAAATGGTATTCGAAGCTGCAGGTCAATTGCAGCAGGAGAGATTTCGAGAACATTCCAGAGAAACTGAACACCAAAGTCGAGGTTAGTCTACTACCATTCTATAGCTGCTTTGGATTTCATTCATACGTATGTTTATTCCCAATCGCAACATTATTCAGGTGATTTAAACTCGCTGCAAGCTGTAGACGACGGAGAAATTACACTTTTATGAAAGTTTGGACGACTTGTCATTTTTCGTGATTAGCAAGGAAATTTCCTATCGAGAACTTTGCGGTTCATGATTAAATTTGATCACGTGGTTACTAATTATCTACGTCGTGTTTGTTTTTTGTTTCAAGATAATGGTGATGTCCTCCAACCGGCTGAGAGAAAAATTACCGCCTCATACCTTCGCCCCGTATACAAGACTGGTGTCCCTCTTCCTCAATGACAATTTTTTGAACGATATCAACAACACTATCGAGGACCTCCAGTATCTTCAAGTCCTCGACATATCTAACAATGGTTTTTACGTCCTACCGTCGACCCTCTTCCAGCTTCCGTATCTCCGTACGCTGTACCTGTCGCGCAACTACCTCACGGACGGAACATTCAAGCTGGAAGTAACTTCGCCAATCGAACATCTTGAGATCGGGCGGAACCAGTTGACGAAAATACCGTCGATCGGACCTCAGCCGTTGCTGACTAAACTGAACCTATCGAGTAACAAGATTGATCGGCTATCGGTGGACGATGTGGCTCCGTTCTGCAAATTAGAATTCTTGGATATCACCAACAATCCCATATCGTTAGAGGACTCGAGTTGCGATTGTCACCAATTCATGAAGTGGGTGAAAATGCGCAACATAACGCTTGTATCGAATATTGCCTGTAAACGCGAGACCCTCGATTCTTGCAGCGCAACGAGTTTCACAAACGAGACGATGGCGTTGTACAACGAATGCTTAGGAGCGATCGAGATCGCCAAAGCTCAAGCCAAGGCGAAGGCGACCTGGATAACAGCGGGAAGCTGCATCCTCGCCTTTTTGGTTTGCGTCATAATCGGTCTTTACTGTGTCCATAAGAGGAATAAGAAGCGGGAAAAGAAAAAGAAGAAGGCGCAAAAATTGGCCGCAAATAACGCGAACACGGAACTGCTCAACGGCAATTTGCCTGAGCCAGTCTAGGAGGCGGTCCTCGAGTGAAAATGTGCCTGAGCTTCTCTTCAATGGCGGATAAATCGCCGGTGATAAGGAACACGCGTGGTCTTGAACGACCAGACGTGAAGTGGAAAGAGCAACTGTGTGCATGCGTGAAACTGACATGTGACGGTCGTTCTGGGGTTTTTTTTTTTATTTGCGAAATCACGACTTACAAGTAGACTTGTAGATGTATCTCAAGGGTCGTGGTATTATCCGGAAACTTTGTGAAGTGGAACACCATTTTACCCCTGACCTGGACAAAATGCCTAAACCACTTCTTTCTAAGGAATTTAAGAACAAAACAAACATGAATGAGAACATTTAAACACTGTAATTATCATAATTTTTTACGTTAATTAAACAACGAGATTATCCTACCGTAATTGTTGCCGCTTGTGAAAGATATGAACTTCAGATATTGTTGCAAACTGTGTAACATCACTTGTTGAAGTATTATAACGTTCATCGTAAGTCATATATAAGTGACTGTATACATATAAAGCAATCGTTCAATTTTATGCACGTGAACATTTTCTCTCATGGCATATTTTATCGTGCACAGTATAAAGTTCAAACGATACTGTCATATACAATAGTATTCCATAATGATGAAAAAATTTTTCATAGAGGTGATCGATGATTACTTGTGCAAATCTTAAATTAAATCGCATCAGTCAAGTGAATGTTATTGAATTTAACGATATTATTGTATGATTATTATCATTAGTATTACCGTTATTGTTGTTGTTATTAAATTAATTTTTTTTCATTTAGTACCATCACACAGATGCAACGATAAGGAAGATTCGCAGTTGCTTTTTTCCTTTCGTTGTCCTCGTAATTTCTTTTTCTTACGACCAACTACCAAATATAATAAAGATTTATATTATGTATTATAGTTCCTATGTGCTTATTGTTACGTTCCAACGATTCAGTTGTTTATTGCGGTAATTTTCTATTTTGCTTCCTTAATATAATTACAGATGTCGTTTTAGATACCTAAATGCATAAAAAATGTTTATACTTGTACTGTATACATATCAATTCTATGAAGTAAATTGATCAAATATCGATGGCAACGTACACTATATAATGCAGGTAATTCATTGAAATATGCTCTCATTTGTTTACATAATTGTATTACGTAGTAATTGTTACGTAATAACACAGAATTTAATTTATATCTAATTTTACTGTTTCCACATAGTTGTACGTGTATTATATAAATATAGTTATTTTTTTAGGTGTAAATTAATTTCGGTTTTTTTATAGTTTCATTTTATGAATTTTTGTTTCATAGTTCAATCTCAAATTTTTCGACAGTGAATTTCAGTTTTAAACTATGTTATCGTCTCGAAGAATAAAAAAAATTGTCCACTCACTAAAATCTGAGTCCAACCAGTCTTGGAAAATTTCCGAGGCTTGAAAAATTCTGATACCGGTTCTTGATATATCACTTGGAAACAAAGTTTCGATTGATCAACCAAATGTTACATCACATAAGTGCTATGAATTATAAAAAAAAAAAAACTTACACTCGTCTTTCAAGAAAGGTCTGTACATTTAGAAATCCGACAAGATTGTCGTAAATTGTGGGCCTGTTTCCCAAGCTTACTTTCTCAATCCCGCGGAAACGTCATTTCTGATAAATCATGATTCTAGCATATTCTAGCAAAGTACAAGATCTACGAAAAATCTCATGTTACAGTCATTTAATAGCGGTAGATTCAGCTGAAACGTGACGTTAGTTGATGCGATAATAAACAATCTTGCGATGTTAGTTATTATAAGCAACTTCGGCTTCTTGCGGTCACCGACACGCGAGAATCTTTGATGATTTTGCTATCAAAAGGGATAAAATTAAATAAGCTTCCGGCTCACGAATTGCACTGACATGCGGTGCGTGGTATTGCGATATAAAAAAGGTGAAATGTATCAGGATACTCTACGAAGGCTTCAGCAGTAGTCTGGATTCTTTCCCGAACCGGCACATGCGAAATTAACTAACAGACTTAAAAGGATAAGGCAGTATTTTTTTAAAACATATATACACATATTTGTAAAATAAATAGTAATCCAAACACATGTGGATACCCATATTTTAAATTCTTATTTTTTTATTTTCTAGATAACGTTGCACGCGTGAGATAATTTCAGACGTTCGAACCAAAGCCGACCGTTTTGATCTATAATTAGAATAGCCGGGGAAGTCTTTGTGATTAGTTATTAACATTATCATAGAAAAGCCGCGGATACTAGAGGCGCATAAAGTGAAGCTAGTGTGCCAGTTCTTCCATAATCTAGCTTCTGGTCCACCTTTTCTCCCGCCTAGTTAAGTTGTCTGTATAGCACATCTTTCTCTCTCACCTCCATCCCTTCCAACATTCGTTCCCTGTCTGTTTATAGTCGCATAGCGCAATTACGTCACGCATCATTCCGCGATTCAACGGCACTAAGCCAGGTAAAGTGAGGAAACACTCGCCTCTCGAGATACGGCAAAAAAAGCAATAATTCGGGGCCAGGTGGAGGGGGAAACTCATCTTTGATATCATAATATTTATATCTGCTTTAATTTAACAGAATTATCATTCAATTAAAAGAATATAATATCACGTAAAAAATATACACAAAATATAAAGTATAAAAGTACGTCAAGGATATGAAAAAAATACTGATATAACACACATATTTCAAAGGCCAAAATGATGATTTATTCAAAATTGAGTTCATTTTCAATGTCTTTACAATAAATGGCGTTGCTAAATATAATTAATTTATTATTCCATATGTATTTTTCAAATTTTCCTATGAATGAATATTTTAATATGGAATTAATCAGGTGGATGGGCAAAACCAAAGGGGTGTATGGAATGTGTATAAGCATAGTTTGTTCGCCTTTATGGCATGAGGCCATTGGTGTATATCTAAAAGTCGTGAGCAATTCTGGATACATACCGACTTCCGAACCTCATATTTTTCTTTTATAATTTATTTCGAAGTTTATAATTGGAAAACAATTCCTGCCTTTCTGAATGCTTAGTACTAAACTGTACACGTAACAACACATCTTCACAAGTATGGAAAATTGTTCAGAAAATTCTGACAAGTCTAACAAATATCTTGTATAAGATAAATCGGTGTCAAAAAATTCAAATAATTACAACTGAAACAAGTTATACATATACTATGTTATCATACTTCCATTGTCTTCGAATGAAAACAAAGTTGGCATCGCATTTGCTTTACGAACTAAACCTCGACCTGACGATCGGAAACATTTTTCATCGAAATGATCACTACCGAAATGAGAAATTGTTTGAAAAGAAATGCCGTTCCGATCTGCTTCAAACTGTAACTGAAAATAGAGCAATTAGCGGAAGAAAATCTAAATTATGTGGAGAGTATTGGTTCTAAAAATAAGGTATGCATAAAAAATACGGCATAATGTGTTGTATACTTTACTATATATATCTAAAGTACATGCATCAGATATAATTACAGGAGATTTATAATTCATAAATGTATTATTACATTTCTAATTACAGGAAACTATGTCACCCTTCGCCATTTTAAACAGAGTTGACGCTGCGAGTCAAGTTTCCTCAAAACGCTTGAAACCATCTCCAAGAGAAGAGACCCTGATATCAAAATTCGATACACTGCAGAAGTGTATGAAGCGTAGAGATACAAAACTACAATCATTGGGAGGAGCTATCGATGTCTTGAAAAGAACCTTAACTTATTCCAAAGGCGTAGAAACTATTTTTGAAAGGCATTTTTAAGATGTCAAATTGCAGATGCTGTTGAATGAATTTAACAATAATAATATTACACCAATAATATTACAACAATAATAATATTACATTTTAAGGAATGTAACTTTAGTATTAGATGCAATTTCAATACGCGCAGAAGCGGCTTATGATGTAGCTAAAGACGAGTATTTTGGCTTTATCAATTATGGTGATTTTTGATTTCCTCATTTCTGTTACACTCGTTCTGTAACTTTCAAGCTTTGATGTATTACTTTATTTATTATTTCTTCATTTCTTATTTTTTCCTTGTTCTGTGATACACCGGGCATGCCTATCAATTCAAATTTTAACCAACTGGTTTACTTGCCTCTGTTATGCTCAGCATGTGATAGTTATTATGTGATATTTTATTCTAATAACCCTATTTTGGTTTTTTTCCTTTTCCATGATGTACCTGCAATGGCAATCATTACATACTTTGACCAAATTACCTATTCATTAATATAATTCCTTATTTTGTCATTCATTCCCTTTTCACACAGCGCAGAAGTAAGTTATATCCTAGAGACGTCGAACCAATTCTGGAACATTCGTAAGCCTTTCGACGTTTTTAAGAATTCATTGAGTTCTGTACTATCTAGGTGAGTTCCGCTTTTCTCACTTCTTTACTGCATTAATAATTTATTTTCATGATTTAGATCCCATCAATATCAACCTTCGACAAGTCTATTGCAAGTATACTTGAATTGTAGATTTCATACTTAAGTTATATTTTGCATCTTCTAATATTTATATCACACAAATCAAAATTTTCGGCCATATTGATCTGAAAAGATTTGATTTTCCAGATACAGCAGGGGCATGGAGAGATAAAACTGTAATATATACATCAATTGGTAATAGCATATGATAATTATTCTTCTGGGCCTGGCTCAATCTCAGGATAGCATCATTTTGTGGTGATTTTCTCCAACTGATACATCGATGGATGAAAACACCAAAATCAGCGGCAAAATGAAGCGGAAACAATCTATTTATACAAAAATGTAATCTACTTCTCAGTTCTGAACAGGGAGTATCAATCTATATCCATACGAAAATGTAATAAACTTCTAAATCAATTTGTATATACGTAATTTATTCTACATATTATAATACATTCATCAATTGTATATACGTAATTTATTCTACATATTATAATACATTCATGATTAACAGGATTCATTTGATGATTTACACGTTCATACTTGCATATTTTATACACTAATTTAACCACTTTTGCCATAATTAGGATTTTTTTTCATACATTGTTCAATTTATACGTGAATAAAACGAATAAATAGAAACAAAAAATGAAGAAATTTCAGCGAGTCTACGCACAATCTTATCTTTAGGATAAACCATGGTGACTAAAGGTCATTTGAGGTAAGGAGGCCGAACGCGTATGGCGGAATCGTCGAAAAGTGGATCGTGAAAGTCACTAGCGCCGCCAGGCGGGTAAAATCCGCGGATCGTTCATCACTTTCACGGTCCATTTTGTCAGCATTGGGTTCGGCCTCCTTACCTCGAGTCTCTATGGGACAAACCCACGGTCTTAAATCAAACCATAGGGACAAACTGTCAGTCTCAGAGGGCAGATGTTTGTGCTCGGTTAGTAGATATTGTGTGCGACAGGTGCGTACCAACTGCAACGACAACTATCTCTGTCGGACGCGCTGCGCCTCCCCCCCCCCTCCCATTACCGTAGCGCTCGTTCCAGCGTAATATAGAGATCAGTGACTGATGGCTGGTGTTGAAAGCGGCCCAAACAGGAAAATACAGTTAATTTCGTGAATGACTGATAGTGATACAGATTCGGCAAACGAGTATACACGTTTGATGGACGGGCACGTTGCCGAAGTTCGCCCAGACGGGTTGGTCTCTGATCGGAGAAAACGACGTTCAAAAAGCCACGAACGTCCCGTGGCAAGCGAGACTTCCTCACAGGTATTGTTTCACAAAATTGCTTTCGTATGAGTTGCGGGTTTTTTTTTAAATCAGGATATTCGTTTGTTGCGCACAAGAATTTGTACACCCACCTAAACCTTGTAGGATATCACGGATGAATTTCTCGTTGGCATATTTTCATTCCATGTAGGAACATAGGCATAATTGGCCATTGGATGACACATCCTACTGTCATACATCAAATGTAATCGCGATTGTCCTTTTTATGTTTGTGTCTCAAACACAATTTTTACTTTTTGCGGATGCGTCAAATGTTTCATTCTCATGAATGCATTAGGAAAATATGGAGTTTTACACGGTTTTGTGCCTCACAAGTATTTCTAACATAGGCAGAGCGTCAAAAGTCTAATTCTATACCGCAGGCAAAGTGACAGTTGGTCGAATTATCTCAACTGGTAAAGTAGTAATCTGTTTTTTTCGCTACTATTTGACTCGATGTACTCATTTGAAATATCTGCTATACAAAAAATTTTGTAGCTCTTTTCTGCCTTACTTTTCTTTTCCCTTATCGCCCTTATCCTCACAGTCAATTTGAGAAAACTAGTCAATACAAAAAGTAGTCAATTTCTTAACAATTCTACAAGAACACTGACTCTAAGATTCCACTTTCAATGTGTTAAGAAGTTATAAAAACATTAATTCAATGATTCCTTTCCAAAGTTCTCACTTTTATTCAATAAATTTGATATACGCTGTAACAGTAAAACACGAATTCTGAAGTGCATGTAAAGATTTTTTATTTCAAATTGCTGTAAACAACTGAAAGTGCCTTGGATTCTCACTCTGTGATCAATGTGCTGCACATCTTTGACATTGGAATGATTTTTGATAGACAAATCACTTTGATAGGGGGAAAATGGAGTTCCAGATGTTCGCATCGAAACGCCAGGGTCTACAACTCTCGTAATACCAGAACGAAGAAGACATGGATCAAATTCTGGGGGCCCACCTAATAACTCTGATGAATTCACAAATGAAGATGAAGAGGAATTGAAATATGGAGCTGCTCACGTCATAAAGCTATTCGTCCCAGTATCGCTTTGCATGCTAGTAGTGGTTGCCACTATCAACTCCGTCAATTTCTACACAATCAAGGACATATATTTGTATGTGGAGATAATTTATTTTACATCTTAAATCACATTACAGTTTGATTATTGCACTAAATTCCACTGCAAATTATTATTCCATTAAAAAAATTGTTTTTTTTATTTCAACTTTTTTTGTAGATTGTATACACCATTCCGCGAAGAAAGTCCACATACGAGTACGAAGGTATGGCAAGCCATTGCCAATTCGTTCATACTGATGTCAGTCATTGTGGTAATGACTGTGATATTAATTCTACTGTACAAGTATAGATTTTATAAAACTATACATGCTTGGCTAATCCTGAGCTCTTTGATGCTCCTCTTCTTATTCTCGATATTATACTGCGAGTAAGTAAAATCGTGACTAAACTTAATTGAAATAATAATAATAATATATATTGTTGGTTATATTTTATTCAATTTAATTTTATCACTCTTTGTATGGAAAATCTTTATGCCATAGATTTAGTTCTAGAAAGCTTGATTCCTTATTTAGATCCTTTAGCGATCTGGCAGAAATTCAAATTTTTTTTTTTCTAGGGAAGTGCTGAGGGCTTATAATATACCAATGGATCTTATAACATTTTCCATTGGTTTGTGGAATTTTGGAGTTGCTGGAATGATCTGTATTCACTGGCAGGGGCCGCTACGTCTGCAACAAGCCTATCTAATTTTCATTGCTGCATTAATGGCCCTGGTGTTCATCAAGTATCTACCTGAGTGGACCACTTGGGTTGTTCTCGGAGTCATTAGTATTTGGGGTAATTATTATTGGGAATTTTTTAATCAGCAGATAGTACAGTAAACATTTAACATAATTTCCTCATGTTTTAGATTTTTAATTCCAAATAAATACGAATTGTTTAATTATTCAACTTTTAAGATAAATTTACTGTTAAACAAATTGTTAAAAATTTTTCTTACACTAACTCTGGTATAATTTTGCAGATTTAATAGCTGTGCTCACACCCAACGGACCTCTTCGAATACTAGTTGAGACAGCACAAGCGAGAAATGAGCCAATATTCCCGGCATTAATTTATTCTTCGACGATTCTCTATACCTTCACCATGAATTATGTTGGCTATGTAGCTACACCAACGGTGTCTATGGCCAGTGGCGATGCAGCTGCAGGTGATACTGTTGGCTCACCAACTCCTACACAAACACGGAGAAGTGCTGGAGCTGGAGATTCAGAGGAAGGTGGTTTCACTAATGAATGGGTAGCAACACATGGTAATGAACAATCTAAAACGCTTCAAGCTAGACAATGGTTAGCTGAAAACTGGAAATAAGAATATTAGCTCATTTGTATCAGAGGAGCGGTAAATTGTGAATTTAATTGCAGCTGATCGAAGTGCGAGGAGAGCTAGAGAAATTAGAGAAGAGCCCTCATCGTTAACTGAGCCTTCTCGACCTGGTCAGTATAGGAACGAGTCGCAACAGCAACAGCAAGCTGCCATGGAAGAGGAAAGAGGAATTAAGCTGGGCCTGGGAGATTTTATTTTCTATTGTGTCCTAGTTGGCAAAGCGTCCAGTTATGGTGACTGGAATACGACACTGGCTTGTTTCGTGGCCATATTAATTGTATGTACAGATTATGGAGTAACATGATTGAATGAATTTACGTTTATAATGCTGACGCATTCTTATGTTTCTGTTCTTAGGGCCTGTGCCTGACGCTGCTCCTCCTAGCTATTTTCAAAAAAGCTCTACCAGCTCTTCCGATTTCAATCACAGTTGGTTTAATATTTTATTTCGCAACTAGAGTGATCGTTGCGCCATTTGCGGACAGTCTAGCCAGTGAACAAGTATTTATTTAACTTTCGGGACTTTGGATTGAAGTGACGTAAAAAAAATCATATTTCGCAATTTACGTCAAGTGATTGTGACATCATGTATATCGTAATGATGAATTGTAAAACCGAATGGTTTTACGAAAACAAACGTGCCGTTTGAAAAGCCCGTGAGCCATTCGTTCTATAAAACCAAGTGCTGCTGTTGCACAGCACGTCATACACTTGACACAATCTAGTTTGATAATAAACTTTGTAATATGTATTGCTAGTAAATTAGCACCTGTCCACGATAGTTTTCATGACTTTACTATACAGCGAGAAATGGTCACTACTTTGATATAGTAAAAACGTTTTGATCTACGAACGTGAACGTGAGTGTATGTATTGAGAAGGTTAGAAGTTGAAACTTATTCCAATGATTGGGTGGTATATATTTATTAAGTTCCGTTGCTGACAACTAAAACACTTTCATTCGGTCTGTAAATAAAGGAACGATGAACAATTCGGTACAAGGTGTAACTTATGTTTACAAAGCAAAGTTTTTCGTATACGAGTTGTCCTTTTTAATTCAGAGTTATTTAAACCAAGCTCCGCGTCAAATTACGAATTTCAATCATTCAAGATTGTCATATTGACGTAATGTAAATTTGAAAATAATAAATACTTTACATAAATCTACCGCATGATCAAAAACATTACAGGATTCAAGTAAAAAACTCCTACTATAGTCAGCAGAGTAGACTGCGAACTATTGTAGAATAATACAAAAAGTGGAAAAATTATCTTCATTTTGAAGGAGTAGTTTCATGATGGATTTTCCAAAGCTTGAGTCTTTTTGCGGAACATTTGTCCACCAGATTAGACACAGCTTACCTTACAGTAGCGTGTACCGACAAGAATATCGACACGTTTTCCGGTTAGATATGAGCAAATACAAATATCAACATTATTGATAACGATTATCTACGTTCTCGAGATATAGACACAAATTTTTTCCCACATTTTTAAGATTGTATTCAATCATGCGTTATGTCGAATTTTTTCATCTTTAAAATTTATCGACTTCGACATTTTTAAATTTATCACAACGTCCTTTTCAGCTTATAATCGTTTTGTAATGACATTCCAAGAAGGCACGGGATAGCTATTCGCATCAGCTATTATTCTGTGACCATTTAGAAATTTTCACGTTCAAATTATTCCTGAAACTGATTCAACCGGAATAGATAATTTCTAAGAAATTAAAGATAGGCGGCTTGCAGCTCTGAGACCATTTTTACAACCAATATCTACACCTATCAAAGTCATCGTAACAGACAGTATAACACCACCAATGTTTTACGAAAAGCCGTCGATTTGTTGCAAAGCATCTGGAACTAAGAACGACATTTCATAAAGCCAACAAAGTTGCAACTGCACTTGGTGATATCTGGTGATATGCCATTCCGAGGGAACAGTAACCAGATACCGCGTCTTCAAGTTACATACAAGACCGTTCGAAGAACGCTGACCGCTTTACCGCGGATCGCCGCACAGCACAAGCCGTGTGTGTGCTCATACTGATACACTGTAGGCGCAACATCGCCTTAATTATTGTTAGTAATCAGAAGTATTCAGTAATTACCTCAGCATTAGTTAGCTTGACGCATATACGTGTATTAACATACTTGCATCTGTATAATTGACTCCGGAACTCGTAACAGATTCTCGGATTCTCCCTAATCAGTTTTATATACCTCGTCTGCAAATTGATTAGATCAGGCTGCACATAGATTGCTGTCATATACCGAAACGAATTTATCAATCGGATGTCTTAAGGACTTCGTATTGAAACGGGACTGTAAATATCGAATCAAAACGAATTCCGTTCAATTCCGAATCTCTAATTTCGGAGAGCGAATAGGTGTAATCCAGATGCACTAACATCTAAACAAGAACATTGTTTGAGTATTATTCTCCTCATTGCTGTAAAACCAAACTAATTGTAAGTAATTTGCGTATCTATTTTTAATTAAGAATGAAGAGATATCAATCGAAGTTCTGCGAATAAGTAGTGTAATACGGCTAAATACTATTAGATAAATTTGTGGCAATTATATTTTCATGATATCTGTGTAGCAACAAGTACTGCTGAAGCCTCAACGACTATTATACGATAATATCCTTGGTCCTTAATGTTGTTTTAATTGTATTGCAAGCGTATAACGCGACTCTGCACCGATTGCTACTTGTTAACAACGAGTCACCGCAGCGTGCCGTTAATAATTCCTGTACACAAAAAGCAACAAAGCATGCTACATATGTGCAGTATACCTGTGTACTTATAGAGACAAACCGTAAACAATTGCGCCTACGAAAACCTACACCGTATGCGGTTGTCTCAGCTATGTCGAGCATTAGAATGACGTAGGTGTGACAATCTCGTAACTAGAAATTGGATAACCCGTGTAGGAAAAATGTGAATTTTTGAAACTTTCTTGCGAACTGAACTTTATTATGAATTTAGTTTATGCGTTTGTCTTTTTCTCTTCATAACGTAGCTGTTCTCTTACAGAGAAAATCACAAAATAACATCCGGCTATCAAGTAATGACTTTTTATTATAACGTAATGTGTCACGAAGAAGAGTTTTTTTTTGAATGATACACATATAATTAGTAATTACTATAGTGAATTCTGAGAAACTCTGCTTTAGGCTGATAATTTGAATCGATCAGCATCAGTCGCAAAATTTCTCTTTCCTATCAGTTCATTTGATCTGACCATAGTTGCCTACAGATAAAATTGTGCAGATAAAATTCATATTTCGGAGAGTCTAAACATTGTGATTCGTTCGCTACAGACTCCGCAGTTAGCCAAGCCGCTGTGGCTTCAAGCGTGGGTGGGTGACTCGTTTTGCATTATAGTCGTCATGCCGTACCGGATTCGGCATAGTCACCAGGATTCTCAGGACTGAGGCTATTGTTTGCGAAAACGAGTGCAAAGGTAACGCGTCGGTCAAAAAACTTGTTGAATCTCGTGAGCATGGTGCTAAAACACGTTTTTAGCACGTTTTACTTAGGTACAACTTTTCGGCAAATCACCGTTATTATCACTTCCGTTAAATTGAGTCACCAGTAAATTGGCAATAGCTATTTCATAAAACGTATCAGCGGGATGCGATAATGTATATGGAATCACGAAGGCGTATAGGTATACATATCTATGTAGAGCCTTCAAGAACATTCGAACACGCAGCTTCGCCCACTTGATATAACTGTATTACGTTTTGTATGTATTCGTAATGCACGATGAATTTATAATTCATTGGAAAGATTATTTTAAACATATCAGCCAAATCGTTGAAAACTTTTCCGCATTTTCTAATTCATGATAAATATTTTACTAGTATTCTTGTAAACATGTAGTTTTAGGCGACGGAAGCGCGGCTATTTTGCAGCTGTCTGGAAATAGAAGGTGGAACAATAGATATTTGAAGTGTTGTTAGATAGGAAAGATCACGGATATTAGAATATGGGTTTTATGCGACATGTAGAGATTACAAATTATGTGATTATAATGGATTCTTACAGTATCGGTGTGTGTTAAGTGAGGTATGCACATTACAGTTGTTGAAAACAATAGCATAGGACTTAAACCGCTAAATTCTAAAACCAAATAACATGCGCTAATTAATTTAGAATACAGAATAAATCAATTATCGTTACCTCATCGTCAGTGCGCATATCATTTCCGTTTATTCATTATCATACGACTTATTTAACGGTAACCGGTAATGACATGTGATGTGCATACACTATAAGATTCGCAAACGCGCGAAATTTGGTCGCAGTAACGTGACTAGAGGCAATGGATCCCACGCGGTGACAACTTTATCCTTTCGAAGAGTGCAATTGGTGCAATTAAACACAAAAAAATTTCACGGTCATGATTTCCATAATCGAAATAAACCTGATTTGCATTACTATATCTGTAATGCCGGGAATCCCAAGGAACTTTTCATCATGGCAAACAATTACATGTAAAATACACATGATTCCACTACGCTTCTATCTTTAGCTATCCCCGCATCATCATTTACGCGGTTTTCATTCATCCTCCGGACTAATCCGAGCCGCAGCTGACTCGCAACACTTACTCTTACCAAATTAGTCCCCGCTGAGATGCTGCGTTTCTAAAGAAATATGAAAATTTGGCTGCGCAGAGCCTTTTTTTTCTTATAAACTAATTTCGGACATTCAGCATTTGGACACCGCAATAAAACCAACGGAACCCGCCAATGATCCGTCACTGGGCCGACAGGCAGATTGCCGCGCATGCGCACGGCGCTGTTCGAGCATCGGTGGGCACGGAGTGGGGGTCGAAACCTGTTCGCGAGACTCCGACGCCTACTCGGCGTCTGTTCACTCCAGTTCGCTCTGTTCGCCACTCGCGTGTTTCCGCGACAAGTGCTGGCTGCCGGAGTGCGGAACAGTCGGATTTGACAGGCGGAGGTTTCGGCGCATGCGCAGTGCCCGCTTGCGTTTTGTTTTGCTTCATTTGTTGTCCTGCTTTTTTTACTTTTTCATCGTCCAATTCTCATCGGCACTGTCGCCGTGTCCGAAAGAACGACGACGAACAATCTTGGACAATGGCTGAGGCGCGGTGCAGTAACAGCGTCAGCCGGAGTCCGCAGCGATTAACAGACGAGAATAAAGGATCGAGTAGCCGTATCGCGTCATAGTGTATAGAGTATAATTACGGATCTGCATCGCAGGTCGATGTTCATTTTAAATAGTAAACCTTAACCCGAACCGTAGACGACGACAATACAGCTTTTGACATGGCATCGGTGCGCGTGGCTGTCAGGGTTCGGCCTTTTAACAAGAGGTGATTTTCACAGCTGATTCATTTAATATATGTTGTCGAAAATTTAACCATACTACGGTACAACTTGCTATAGGTCCACATCTACACAGTGCTCTATTTATCAAGCTTCACACTTTCGATGCATTTTTATATTATTATATTTATAGAGGTGATGGTTTTGAATAATATCCAAATTAATCCGACTTTCGTTTGTTTTGCTATTCTAGAGAATTGGCGATGAATGCCAAGTTGATTATCCAAATGGATGGAAAGCGAACGAGGATATTTAATACCAAGGTAAACAAATACAAATACATATGTACTCGTATTCGTTAGTTAAAAATCGTTTCGACATTGCGGTAGCGAATGTAGTATACATATATCTGTATGCCGAACCACATGATCTAAACAATCGACGTTGGTTATGAGTACAAGTCATTTATGCGCTGTTGCGTCGCATGTACGACAATTATAGTTTTTCTACTCCGACTTGATTCTATTTTTATTTTTTTATTTTCATTCGTTTCAACTATTCCCTTCACATTTACACGCCGCAGGCTATGCCTCACATATACATACATACATCGTGCGCGAAAATGAATTGCATAATCATTGCGCGACGACCGATAAAGATTATTTTAATATATAAATTAATACTTATGCACGCGCACGGAAAATGGACCAAGTCGGTCTATCGGCTGTATAATTATTACACAGGTCAACACGAATTTTGACTTTAATAAGAGGGTATGAAATTTCGATAGATTTATCGATAGTTGGATGAAAAAAATATATATGCCCTGAAAAAGTTTGCTTTTCTATCCAGGAGAACGGTTGAAGTGTATTTTAGAAAATCCATAGTTAAAATTTTTATTTATTGATAACTCGAAACAAACATATTTATATGTAATTTGTATCAACTTTTACTATCATATCAAATTACAAAATAGTGGAAAAAAGTGTGAAAGGGAACCCTATTACTTTTTCTTTCATGTTCATAAGTACTGTTTTCACTGAACACCAAATGTAGTCACACGTCATATTTTCGTTGTATTGGTCCTGATAACGTTGTTCGAAGTTCATAATATCTTGATGAAAACGTTCTCCTTGTACTTCTCAGCACGCCTCCATGTTGTTGTCAAATTTATCTAAATGAGCATGCAGCATATGTACTTTTAGAGACATTCTGCAACCCATGGTTATAAAGTTTTTTTTAACATACTTTCAACTAGATCTTGGTAATTTTCATGTTCGTTATTCCCTAAAAATCCAGAGACTACTGCTTTAAAACTATTCCAAACTTTTTTTTTTTTTTGGCGGTATTTTTAAATGTACCAGAACTGTTTAATATGTCTACGATAACTTAAAAGAATGTATTATTATCAAAACTACTACAAAAGCAAACTTTATATGGAATATGGGTACTTTTCCTTTATTTTGGAGCATAATGAAAAGAAAAATCATAAAATAAATTTTAGGAAACGGACAAAAAATTTTTATGTAGAGTTGTGTTATCGATGGACTAAGTCTAACTTGCAATGGATTTTCTCTATATAATAACCGTATAGTTTGTTGTGTACTGTATAGCTATACTACAGTTACACAACACAATCTTGAAAACAAAAAACGATAGAAAAATGACGATCTTGCATACCATCGGAAAGATCAGCTCCGTTTAAAGAGAAAGTCGTTATAATAAAGGTAAAATGATTGAGTTCATGTAAATGCACAACACACAGCCACCCGGGGAGAGCAGCGAATACCGCGCTGCATTAACGCAGCAGCTGGTGTGTTGCATGTGCAATTTTTTACAATGACTTCATAAATTATCCACGATACGGACGAAAATTCAGATCCTAGTATTAAAGACGTAACATTTCGCGGTGATAAGACGATTGTCATTTGATAATGCTTGCGAAGTTTGCTATTTTAATTCATTCGCGGCTATCCAGTCGAACTTCGTGTGCTATGATTATACTCTTGACGCAAATCACTTTGACCCGTGCGGTAAAATCTGTTAGCGCGTTTATTCGGGCGATGAAAGTGACGATAATAATGACATGAAAGTTGAAGATCCCGCGAATTAGTCACTCTGATATCGCGTATTCCTGCAATAATGCAACGGACTACGATAAACCGTAACGAATGTCATTCAAATGAAAAATCTAGGTGAGCATTCTGTCAGAAATCACCGAATGTGTCTCCTTTCGAAACAGCAAATTTTTCATATGCTTGCACATTTTCACCACCTTTCAGAATTTGTGTATATATATATATAAACTTTGGGGAATTAAGCCAATTTTATTTTATTAATTTTTTGTCAGTTCTCTTTAGATATGACAAGCTACATTCTGTGTTGTTCTTTTTTTTCATCCTAATCCAGCATCGAATTTAAATTTACTTGAGAATTGATTCATCTCCATTCTTTCGTAATACTTAGTTATCGTGTTGCTTTTCTAGTTTTGACGATTTCTCGTCTAATCACGTGTACAGAGAGTGAGTTATTATATTATTACAAATTCTCTCCGTTTTGTATTCCTGATCGGATGCTACAAAAAAGTGTCGTTAATTATATAAATTCGACAAAGCGATCGGAATATTTGCATATATAATTAATTTAATACCTAATGAATCTAATCGCGATAAGAAACAAGTACGAGATTAATAATGTACCACGCCAATCCATGTACGATCGCGTGTCATATATTAAATACGAAAATCGCTATGTTGCCAAGTTAAGATTTAAAAATAAATAATGACAATAATAATAATAACAACAATAATAAATACAATAATAATAACAATAATATCATTCGTCGCGCACATGAATTGATCACCTGACTCATTTCAAATACGAAAAGTCATGTATCGAATTCAACTGATGCAAAATTAAAAATACTTTGTTCTATTTACATGGTTTCGAAGCTATAGCACTTGTACTTTCGTTAATTAAGTTTAGTACATAAATCCGTTTTGGTTTTGAGTTTAGCAATTTTTTTTAGTGCCATTTTCTTTTACGACACGTTCTGTGATATGCTTCGTTGTTAGTATTATCCATTGATGTTATTAATAATTATTCAGCGGCTTATATGGTGAATAATTTCTCTAGCCTCCAGGCACTGGCAGAGACATAGATGGAGAAAAATACAAGGACTTTACATTTGATCATTCCTACTGGTCGTATGACAGCGAGGATGAAAACTACGCTTCACAGGAAGAGGTATGAGGCATCTGTGATAAAAAAAAAAACTATGACGTTGTAGCTTGCCTGTTTATTTTAAAAAGTTCATAAAACGATATTGCTATAATGCCAGACATGTCAGTTACTTGTTCAGTAATGTGTGACTGAAGACTGGTGAATTGATTAACGAAGGAGAAGTGAACCTGCCAAATTGATTACCAAACATAACTTAATCATGTATATTTCATGCAAATAATTTCAGGTTTTCTATGATCTGGGTACCGACGTGATAGAAAGTGCCTTCTCAGGCTACAATGCCTGTGTTTTCGCCTATGGTCAAACGGGATCTGGAAAAACATTTACAATGATGGGTACTCCGGTAAATGCGCCAATTCATATTTTATATTCACATAAATCTAATTCCACTGGAAATTGTATGCAACCTAAATTCATCCTCCCTGGTTGGATCGAATCCATCAATTTTTGGCAATCGCGATATTATTTCTTTGTAAGAAATTTATCTTGGGTGCACAGTTCTTGAAGTGTTGTTGAAGTAATTAAAATCCCAATGAGCGATCCAAAAATTGACTATATATTTTTCTGTTTGAAAGTTTTCATTTTTTCGTGGAGGCTTAAAATATTAGAAAGAGAAGAAAACAGAAAAATACGTATATTTTTTCCTCAGCAGAAATTCTGATAACTTGGTTTTTCAATTATTTTGCACAGGAATCTCAAGGCCTTATACCTCGGATCTGTAAGACTTTGTTCGCACGAATGGCGGCGGGGAAAGAAAGTGGTGCTTCGTACAGAACAGAGGTATCTTTTTTGGAAATTCATAATGAGAGAGTAAGAGACTTGTTGAGGCCCGAACAATCTCAGTCGCATTCTTTAAGGGTGCGAGAACACCCAAAACGCGGGCCTTACGTACAAGACCTGTCCAATCATCTGGTGTACGACTACTCTGATATTCAGGTAATTAATCGAACTTTATTGTTTATTAGGAAGCGACCGATTGCTCACTAAAATATTGTTGATTGATTTACTAAAATATCATTGTAATTCCCCCAATTATGCAATAGCAAATATATTGCGCGCAGTAAATTTGTGAAGAATAAAATTTATATTCACATGATTTATGATGTATATTTTTCAGGAGTGTATGGTCAGAGGAAATACACACAGAACCACAGCAAGCACAAATATGAACGATGTCAGTAGTCGGAGTCATGCAATATTTACTATAACATTTGTTCAGGCTGGTTTCTCCGGCAATATGCCATCAGAAACAGTTTCAAAAGTGCATCTGGTAGACTTGGCTGGAAGGTAATATATTTTCCTACACTTTCACAGCATTGATATGTATCTCTACACATAACCCGTTGCGCACAAAAAAATTGTAGGTGATCTAAATGTGTTACTAATATTATACTTGCTTACGATCGATAATTATTGTAAAAAAGTTTTCCTCTTGTACAAATAACAGCACAAAATAAGCGTGAAACTTATCCATTACATTCCCTTATAACATATTTAAAAAACCAACTCAAAATGTTGTCTATTCAAATGATTAGCGAGAGGGCGGATGCTACGGGAGCAACGGGTCAGCGTCTGAAAGAAGGTGCTCACATAAACAAATCCTTGGTGACACTGGGCTCAGTGATATCGGCCTTAGCCGAAGTCAGTTCGAGCTCGTGTTCGAGTGACTCTAATTCTAAGCGCAACATCTTCATTCCGTATCGAGACAGTGTGTTAACTTGGTTACTGAAGGACTCTTTGGGCGGTAATTCTAAGACAATCATGATCGCTGCTGTCAGTCCAGCGGATTGTAACTACGGCGAGACGCTTAGTACTCTTCGATATGCAAACCGAGCAAAGAATATCATCAACAAACCTACAATTAATGAAGATGCCAATGTCAAACTGATCAGGGAACTCAGGGAGGAAATACAGAAGCTCAAATCTCTTATTGACAAAGATGCGGTGAGAATTGTTAATTCTTACTCAATTAATGCATTAATTTTTGTATTCTTTAATGAGAAATATGAAAAGGAATACTCTAAAGTCAAGACAAAACAAACTAACATTTCTTAATTATTATTTCAAACCTGTTTGTACAAAACTCTTTGCATATTAGTATATAGTATCCTCTTTTCATGTAAACCATTTATAGGATTTTATGCAGAAACATAAAAGCAATAATTAAATTCCGCCATGATAATTCAGAATATCCTAAACTCGTTATTTTTTAACGAATCCTCTTAATAATTGAATGTTTTTGTTAGCAGAGCGTGGAAAGACCGCCGCAAGTGTTACTTGCGCAAATTCATGAAAAACAAGAACAAGAAAAGGTGCTAACTGAAGAATGGGCTGAAAAATGGCGAGAAACTCAATTGATCCTGCAGGAACAACGAGCTTTGGGTCTTCGCAAAAGTGGAGTTGGCGTTGTTCTCGATTCTGAAATGCCACATCTCGTCGGGATAGACGATGATTTACTGAGCACTGGAGTCACTCTCTATCACTTAAAAGAAGGAAAAACCTTGATCGGCACCGAGGATGCCACGACGCCTCAGGTAGAGTGAATTGAATTGCTTCCGATCAGAGTGGGAAAAAAGACAAATAAAAAAAGTCTACATATTGTTTACAGCAACTGGAATACATAAGTATTTTTGGAAAAAAAAGTTATATGAATGTGTTGATGAAAATGATTGAAAGAATAAGGTACTTTTGAGTTGCAAAAAGGCTTAGAGAACTCTGATCTGGCTGATTTTATATGGAATAAAATGTTTCCCTACTTATTAAAATATAGCCCCATCTAGTTTGGTCTAGTATTATCATATCCCATAAAATTTTTGACATGGCTTGACCAAAATATTGTTGTATGGTTGATAGGATATAGTCTTATCAGGCATTGACGTTGAACCTGAACACTGTGTGGTGGAATTGAATGAGGGAATTGCGACACTTCATCCGCTCTCAGCCCATTGTTGGATAAATACAGCACAGGTTGACAAAGCAACGAGGTTATCGCAGGGGTGCATAATACTTCTCGGACGAAATAACATGTTCCGTTATAACGATCCAGCAGAGGCTGCAAAGCTTAGAAAAGAAGGTGGAATTGGAAATGGCAATTTACAATCGGTAGTCAATCTTTCCAGACTGTCTCTTCTCAGTTGGAGCGTTTCTGACCTCCACACTTCGTCCTCGAATGACAATCTCCTTAATTCGAGCGAGGACCTTAGGGCTATAGAAGAACTGGAGCATCAGAAGGCTCTTCTTCTCAAAGAAAAGGAAGACTTCAAGGTAGAAACTTAATTTCATGTATTCAATCACTGATTACAATGTTTTTACATTAAAAGATTTGCGTATTAGGTTTATTTCTTCAAAGTTGACGATCGAAGGGTTGCCTATTCCATTTTTTGGCATTTTTTTGGTCTCACGTTTGTTTGACTCCATAACATCTTGTTTCTTCATCAGCGAGAGCAAGAAGAAAGAGAAGAGAGATGGGCAGCTCGAAGAGAAGCTTTAGAAGGAGCACAGCGAGAGCTGGAGAGAGAATGGGGTGCGCAGTGGAGAGAATGGGCTGAAGCTCTTGCGCAGCTTGAAGCACGACAGCAAGATTTAAGGTCTAGGCGGAATGCGCTGGAACAGGAACGACGAGATGAAATGACTCAAGTAAGTGATCCCAACACAGATATAATATCTGCAAAAAATCAGTTCTATTTTATATTCATCGCTGTTTGTTTTCTTATTTGTTTGTCTGGAAATATTATTATTTATTCACATGTTTGTCCATTGGATATGTGACTGTCGTTAATGCCTTGTTTTGTATGAATTGAACTTAGTATATTTAAACCGGAAAGTGGTGCAGTAAATTAATTTTTTCTTACAAAGCAAGATGCTGTAGTACAGAAGTTTTAATCATTGACTAAAAAAGTTCAACGGTCTAACTTGAAATCATGTAATGTGAACGAAAATGCAAATTAACGCGCACAAATGGTAGGTAATGGGCAGGTTTATTTTTATATTTATATTTGACAAGGTTAAAAAAGCTTA
The DNA here is from genome assembly GCF_021155785.1 of Neodiprion fabricii. Lineage (NCBI taxonomy): Eukaryota > Metazoa > Arthropoda > Insecta > Hymenoptera > Diprionidae > Neodiprion > Neodiprion fabricii. The sequence goes on from NC_060240.1 coordinate 33,867,526, forward strand.
AACAATCTTAGGGCTTATAATGATAATGTAGAATCGACCTGAAAAACCGGCGTGTAATTAAATGCATTTCAGATTATTATTCAATTCAGGCATTTATTTAAAACAGCACTGTTGGACAGTTAGCTGTATGCTCGTGCCTCTTTGTACATAAAATTTTGGAAGATAAGTAAAAAAAAAAGAAACGTAAAGTATTAGCAGTTACGTTACTGGAGAGGAGAACGGTGATGTAGCAATTCCAGGATTGTTATTCTATACAAAAGTTTTAACTATGTAAAAATTTTTCGATATGTAGTCACTATATATATTTATATGTATAAAAGTAATAGAATAGTATACATATATAGGATATCTATATGGGTTTGTTATGCAAGAAAACTGTTGTTGTTTTACTATTGTTTAATAAATCTTTCTCAAAAATTGGCATTCCATCTTCTGTAAACTATGTAACACAAAAAAAAGATACAAAACAAAAATTTGCAATACCTTTCTGCTAACTGAATTAATATTCATGAATTGTTCGCTATAACGTTCTTATTAACAAACCCACTTGGTTATTAAAGTCTTTTTCATTTATCCAATATCTTTGTGAGTCAACATTTAACTGTTTCGATTGATTATAAATTACACCATAATTAACAAGCCTGGTTTTTGGGAAAGTTTTTAACACTTCGACTAAAATGCAGGTAATGTATACTTTATCTCTACAGCGTTACTTTGTCTGAATTGAGGGAGGCGTAACGAAAATTGCAAAGGCTCGAACTATGAGTTTATCAAACCAAGATACGTTAATGAAATAAGAGGTTGAAAATTTAGAAAAAATTGTTTTTGCTGTAAGTTCAATTCGTTGCGGCTCCCACTGCAATTAAAAAATTGAAATCTGCAGTAATTATCGTAATCAAATCTGTAAGAGTTGAATGTCTTATTCTATTTGGTAATTCGAACTTTGGAAATTTGATGTTTGTGTGTATGCGTATTAATTGCGTGAATAATGAATCGTTAATTCACTTTCGTTAAATTATCTTATTAATTTTCACACAATATCAGACTAAAAATATTGCACGACGATCTTCATACTTTATGCATTAAATATTTTTGTGTGGAATTGTACTCGTGGTATGCTTTAAAACTATAGGTAAATAGAATACAAATTCTTTTATAAACAACAAATATTCTAGAGTTAAAAAAATCTCAAATTCCAGTTCCAGACTGCAAACACTTATTTTGAAACAAATTAATAGTTACATGGTAAAATCTCATCTAAAGATGGTTCAAGTCACTTTTCCAAAATGTAAAAGCTAAAGGTTGAGCATATCTGGCTTGATGATGATTGGGGAAACCTGACAAACTCGGAATCCACGTGTTAGCTGAAGATATGAAATTTGGATTTGCCTGCCCTCAAAGAACGCATGCCTTAATTACATAATTTGGTTATAAAGTACAGTGCGACAAGCATTTAGTTGTATTATATAAGCGATAAAAATGATAATATGATTTACATTTTTTACATTTCAAACTTTGCATTCATAATATTTTATTTCTATTAATTTTTTGTTAACGGAGTGATGTGTATGTGTGTGGCTAGGTAGAAAGTGTTTGTAGGGAAGTCAGCTCTCTGCGAACGATTCTTCAGTCTAAACAGCGCCAATTCGACGAGTTCATGCACACGCAAAATCGCGTATCAAACGATAGACAGCAAAAAAAGGTAAGCGTAAATTTTTTTTAATTTATAATATCTATTTTTTCTTGTATTGCTTCTTTTTGAATGTATTATGATAGAGAATTTCACTCATTAGTTTATCTGTAACTTTATTCATTGTTACGTATAATTGCATTTCGATAATTTTAAAGATTTTTCGGACTGCAAAATTGTGCCCCATACTTGTGAAAATGAACCCGAAACGTAAATGTTTTTCCCTTGGATTTTATTCGTCAATAATTATGCTTATGTATAAGTTCGCAATTCGAACATCTGCATAACTAATTAAAGTCATTAAACTACCGGAATAATTCTATTGAACATCGTAAGCCGGCTGCAGCCGCATAATGACGGTTACTGATCCATCCTTTCCCTTGTTCCTTACAAGCCGGAAAGTGGCTTCTGGGGACATACCCTATCAGGTATGGTGGGTGTAGGCACTAATTATTATTAATTATTATTAATTAACCGTGGCAAGAGTACTTTCCCGTTTTCAAAACCTTTTCTATGATAGTTGTGAATATGATTTTTTCAATATTCATACGGTCTAGTCTTTGCATTTTAATATATTTTGATAACAAAAAATTGACCCCACACACTTTAGGATATGGCGCAAAGTACACTTTTTTCATTCTTTTAACTCAACAGTGCAAGTATCTATCCACAGACTCTACGGGTAAGCAATTCGCCATCGGTGATCGATTATTTCATAGCTATTGATTAGAATTTTGAGTGTTGATAGGTACTTCGAAATTACCCAGCCTTAGATATTCACAAAAATAACACATGCAAAATGCACATCAACGATCGAACTGGTTTATTGAGTACTGAATTCACGATTAACGAGAAACATTATTGGTATTGTCTGGTTTCGAATACGGAATTTGATTCAGTTCCTGTCCCTTTCAATATGACTCCTCAGTATTAAAGTAAACGAGTGATCCATCATTAGCGTCTGTAATATATTGTATAATAATTTGCAGACAGGTGATGGGGTCAGCAGTGATATTAGTACGCCTGAATCTTGGTCTAGTCTTAATGATGCCGATTCTGCCCATGCTGTGCGAGAGCTAGTCAATAATCACGTAAGTCCAAGAATTCATCATTACCAAGCGCTTTGGGCTGACGATGTGCTAGCTTATGAACTTCCCGTCTTCAAACAAGTTTCGAGCTGAAATAATAATGATAATAAAAACAACGATAATAACAACAATGATAGTAATAATGTAATTATCTCGTTCGAACCTTGAAAGGCCAATGTCAAATTCGTGATCAGCAACTCAGAAAACCTTCAAGTAATAATTTACATCAAAATCCAAATGTTTTTAGTTTTTTTCGGCATATTGAATGCGCCTAATTAAAATTTTGAAATCTAGCTTTATATTCGTGATCGTCGACCCCAACAAACCTTGTGGTATCTGTTTTCATTTTAATTTATTCATCCATTCTCAAGATATCATTTTTATTTTATTTTTTATAATTTGGTTATTTAAATAATTAGAAAAGTACTAAACCGATTAAAGCTAAAACTAACCAGTTCCAAGTTTGGAAACTCGCGTCGATTGAGATCAAAAACATTCAAATTCGGCAAATAGTTTCCGAAATATCGTCGGATAACAAAATTGATGGCATGTACACGCACGCACGAAAATAATGACACGTGATGCTATAGACCTTGAAACGCTGAGATCCAGTGAAAGCTCAACTTTTTATTTTCGGGGTGATTACAATAACTACCTATTTTCTATGATACAACGACACGGAAAGTTAAAAATCTTTCAAGTACCATGATTTTTTCAACCACTATTCTGTTATCATTTGGTAACTCAGAAATGATTGTTTTATGTATTGAAATAATCACAAAAATTATTCAAATATACTTTCAGAATGCTCAAACTACAAATAATGATATTTTGTTGTCAACCGTCATTATAAAAATGAATGACGCCCAATTGTAACGAGACTGTAAGAAACAAGTATACTTTACTTTTGCAGAGAAAAGAATTAACCGCCTTAGAAAACGAGCTACAAGACAAAGTGAAGTCTCTGAACGAGCACAGAAGAAAGGTCGATTCAATTGACGTTGAGTTGTTTGATGTGGCAGACGAGCATCAAAAGATTTTGAACCTGGATGTAAGTGTGACCTATCCGGTATGCTAGAACCTACAATATGCTCGTAATGTTCATCATGATCGATTTTAGCTGGAACGTGGTGAAGTCAGCGAGAAGAAACTGTTACTGGCAAAACGGACTCAAGAGCAATTACAAGAAATTATGAATAGGAAACAGAGTCTTTCGTTGGATTTGAAACGGGTCGGTCCATCTTCATCTTGCAATGATTCATTGAACGGTGAGGACGTGACGTCCCAGTCCGATTTGAAGTCCTTGCAAGACGAGTGCAACCGGAAATTGAAGATAGCGTCAGCGGTAAACCTGCTGTACAATTACGACCCGCCGCTTTCCGTAGAAACGACGGACACGTTTCACACAGCGGCAGCAGACTCTCCAGAGTTTCTGAAAGGCTTTAGGGAGGATGAAGAACAAAACGAAGAAGCTGAGAATAAGACAAAATCCGAGTATGTTACTGCCAAAGAAGACTGTGGTCCAGGTACAAGCACTGGGCCTGACCCAAGCCCAGATATTGAACACAGTGAAAAAGTTGTGCAAGAAGATGTGAAGAAATCAATGAAAGAAGACGAACACTTACTCGATGAAAAAGTTCAGGATACTTTTGAGTGCAACGATAAGAAAGATAACAATTTACTGAGTGAAAGCGCCTCGACTGAGAGTCTCACAAACCATGAATCTCCGCAGCATCAAACGCTGAGGAGACTGCAGCAGAGGATTGCTCGTCAAAAAATGATTATTATGAGATTGTTGGAAATTAATGCTCCGTGCAAAGAGGATCTTAATCGTCAGATCGGCGTTTTACAGGACTTACAGAAGCAGCAAATCGAGCTGGAAGCTTTGATGATTGAAAGGAAGCCGTCAAATCACGACGCAGGTAGAACTGAAAAGAGAATCCCTGCTATCGATCAGGATCCTTATATGCGAGTCGTCGATTCGCAGGATAACTTTGGTCAGAATTCGAACCTCACAGACAAAAATTCTTTCTCAAATTTTAACGACTTCCAATCACAGCAAAGTTCTGTTTCGGAAATATCCCAGCAGCCAACACTCATGCGAAATTCTCCAAGCCAGACTTACACCTCTGTGTATCTCACGGTAAATAAATTGAAGAATGCAATATCCATATAACTTTGTATGCTGGATCATGTTCAGATTTAACGGTGAATCCCACAAAACAGGAGAAGACTGATATTATTTTGATTATTCTGTTAGTGTAAAAGCTCTCGCTATTATTTAGAACATAAAACGTTTAGCATTGGTTGGATTCAAATTCAATTCAGTTTTCAACTAATCTTAAATTGTTATCCATTATTCTGCCTTCAATTCTGATAAAAACGAAACATGTTCCAGCAGAGTCGAGACCGTTCGGATCACTTAAGCAGTCCTTACTCGTTGACGATAACGAGGTCATTACCATCGCTGATTGCCAGTGAAAACGAAAATGAGAACGTGATTAACATGATCGTGAGCGTTCCGTCATACATTGTCCGTGGTGCTGGTGCTTCCAGTCATTACGAATACGAGGTACGGGTTGCAGCTAGGGACGACAGCTGGACATTGTTGAGACGATACAGGCGGTTCAGGGAGCTCAACATTATGATGCGCCAAAAATATGGTGCTAAAGTAAGGGATTTCGCTTTGAAAACCCTGTGTCATATTGTTACATTCTCATAATTTTTCTAGATTGGAACGATACCGTTCCCCCCACGTCAATTTTTCAAGAAATCTGAAGCAATTGCTCGTCAACGGCGAAAACAACTCGAGGTCTATCTTCGCCGCTTGATACAGGCTTGTGCCGAATTGCCTCTTTGCCAGCCTCTCTACAAATACAATACAGATCTGAGTCAGATAGACAAGCAGTCTCTCCTAGAATTTAGCGTGTTTTTCCGACGAGGAACCTTCGAGAGCAGCAAATATGGTACCAGCTAGTAAGTTCTGCTTTAATTGTGAATTATTAATTTTCGACAGCTTAGATTTGACAGCCTATACATATATATCTTAATGTCTTGCATAGGAGAATTCAACGGTGATGAACGTGAATTGCGTAGTGAAATTTTTAAGCTCTAGTTCGACAATTTTGTTTTTGTTATTTGTTAATATTATATAACTAATCAATGGCGCCACTGTGGATTTTACCATAACGCATTTGGTGAAACCTCTTTGATTTATTAATAATATTGAAATAGATCGAATAGAATTGATGTTTAGTTTATGCCTCACCTCTACATAAAATGAATAAATCTATCTAAACGAGTTGACAATAAAAGGTACGTGTCCAGCAAAGTTATAATTATTCGAAATGGGCCAGTTTCAAATGCCAAAAAATGTCAATACTTAAATTTATAAATACGAGCCAGTCCCAATTTATAACTGTTTTTTGCACCACGCGAATTCAAGTGCAACAAAATTTCATTCCCCAGGGAGAGTAATTCTGTCTTAATCATGACCATGTCTGCACTTTGTCTTGCGAGAATAGTCTTTTGAAATTTGTTAACCAAAGCTCTGCATAATTGATTTTTATTCGTGCTAAAATAATCTTTGCAAATGTTTAATTGATTTCAATACGACCTCAATTTATTCGTCATCTTGTACTTATAACTTTTCGGGTTGTGCGTGTGGTTGTTTCATGTACCTGAATTTATGATATCATTATCACTGCAAACTTATCGTTAATTTTTTGTCTTCAGTGGAGTTAAATTAAAAATAATGCCTACACGATAGGCGGGCAAATTCTTTTTTCTCGCCTGTTTTCAGTTTCTAAACGCGTGCAAAAGTATGAGAACCAAAATTACCAGTCATTTTGGTCTGGAAAAATCCGTTATAATGTGGTAATGATTTTTTGATGCTTCGTTTCTCCTTTTACCTTGAATTAGATAATTTTGTTGTACTTCGTGACTGGAACTCATATCCTATGTCTATGAATTGACGAATATCCCCAACAGCTCTGACCAGATTTATCATTATAACAATGATTGTGATTAATTATGAAATAATGAAAACGGCTCTATAATTGAAGCGCTAAATAATAATAATAATAATAATAGTAATGATAATAATAATAATAATAATAATAACAACAACAGTATCGTAGCTTACTGAGGAGTGCCTCTGTGGGATTGGGTGTTAAATTTTTTGAATAATTTATAAAGAGTGATATTACGTTGCATATTACCAATGTCCCACTGGAGACGTTTCATTTTACATATCGAACATAGAATTTCAATCAAAAGTGCATAATTCAGCTGTTGCGCATTGTAGCATCAACATTACACTTGTAATAATCAGCGCCGACGTAGATAGAAACAAAAGTTATTGTGATTTCTTAATAATACACCGAATGACGGGAATATAGCTTGGGATAGAAAGCATTCTACTCGACAATTAATTCCACAAAAATGGTCATCGTATAATAATATGAATTGTTTTCAGTATTATATATGTATATATATTATTTTATTACAAATGTTGACTTATAATAATAAAATATGCTACACTTAATCTTAAATAACGATCTACTATACATTTAAAGTAAACTATCGGTGTAAAATGCAAGGAAGACAATATATACCAATGCGGATATGTAATATATATATAAATATATATATATATATATATATATATATATATATTAGGTATATACTGTGACAGAAGAAAAACATAATAAAAAGAAGTTATGCTTTGTAAAAGTAAGATACATCGGATACCAAATTGATCCTCGTTTTATTTATTTCTTAACTCATTATTGAAATTTTGTATTATACATCTTACATGTAATTATTCAGGCATGCAGTAAATATTTTGTATTTTATTTCAATATATTTAAGCAAATCAGTTCCAATTTTTTACGAAGCCAATTATTTTGAGACAACAATATGATAGAGTAATAATTAGTCAAAATCGAAATGAGTTTTAAATATTTAATTTCAATTCAAGAGGATGTCTCCTCGTCAATGAACCGATGCAGTAATTGAGCCGGAAGTGTAGAAACTGGCAAAAAGAAGCCGAATCGGGAGAATAATTTATGGTCTAGATGACGAGGATGACTTTACTTTCTCCGTCGCACGTGGAGCGGGACTCTGAAGGCAATGGATGATTGATGAACCGATACAGTGTTCATAGTGATTTATAATTGAACACAAGGAAGCGGTACTGACTTCAAAGAGGCCGAATTAAATGATTTTCGATATCAAGAGTTCGGTAGGAGTGATTAATTAATGAATTTCAATCTGACCGCCAATAGGCTTTTTCTGAGAATTCTCTACAACGTTGAAACTTTTGTTACTTCGAGGTTCATGGTCCCGTATCCTAAATAAAAATGCGTCCTGGGATAGCGCGTAAGTGAGTATGTGAATTGTATATGCCTGGAAAAAGTTGCGATACAGGCTATTGGTAATAAGTCATGTAGAAATAGAAATTTATTTACCACTTGGTGTCTTCCGTTTAATCTATACATAGTATAATATTATTAATGAGCTTTAAGCTGCAGGTGGGGCTTGTGTATGCTGTAGACATCCTTCAACGTTCTCTGGCCAATCACACACATTCTCGTTAGGGTTGAAGACCAGATTTACTGGACATGGCATGTGGTGCTTTCGTTCACCTTCGCACATGTAGTACCTTGTGCAATCATTTTTGTCAGAGTGGTATGAGATGTGGTTGTCCTCTGAGTCGCAAACCACTTCATTTGCTGTAACAAGCGGTTACACATGGTGCTCAGATACGTAAATCGGTAACGAACCATTCTTACGCATATTATAACTTTCATAGATTGTATCGTATAATTTTTATTGGAAATGGTCGTACGAACTGATGAGACTATCCCTTCTAGTTTCATGGACCTTATAAAAGATGTTTACTCTGAATGGCATCAATAACATCACTTCCAGTGTACTTTTATAATCAATCACTAATTTGGCACGGGAAATATTAGCAAGAATGAATTGGGAGAATGGGAAACTCACGATCCTTGGTTGTGTATTTTCCACTCTTCGAAAAACTTTCGTACGGACCGTCATATTCCAGTTTAACAGAGTAATCCAAAAGTTCTTTTTTCATCGCTTTGATCAGCGGGTATTTGCCAGTTCCACATGTTCCTTTGAAGTCATCCATATCGACAGACCATATCATGATTCCACCGAAGCCTTCTTCTTTTAGCCAACTCATCTGGAATGATTTTCGTTTGAAAAATGTGATTAAAAATTGAAATTAAAGACTTGTGTGAAAGTGGAAGCCCAGAAAATGTATCGCGTCATTTATACAAGGACACGAAAGTACTTTAATATTTTCAATTATCCCACAAGGTACATTGTGATGAACACAGCGTCGCCTGCAGGCGATGAGATAATTTTTCATGACTTTGAATTCACCTTGTTCATCAAACTCCGCTCGTCGTCAAATCCAACCCATTGATCGTCTCTGTACGCGAAAGGAACCTGCTGTTCGCTATCCCAAACTAAAGTAGTATTGTCTTCATTGAGGAATGAGCACACCTAAAAAGGAACGTACGATAATTATGGGACTGCCGTTAAAGGTATGAAAAAATTTGGGTGTTTCAAAGCTTACCTCGTAATACGACAAAAATCCAGACTCGTTCGTGAATTTTCCAGCGGTTCCACCTTCTGAAGCTGGTGCGCCGATGTCAAACTTCTCGTTGTCAACCAACTTGAAGGATCGACCGTAGGTCGGCATTCCTATCATCAATTTTTCTTTCGGCGCACCTTGCTTCACCCATTCACGAGCACTGTAGTCCTGTAAACACGTAATTACAACGTTAATATTGAATTATACAGATATTAAAAAGAAAAAAAGAGATGAGATTTAAAATTTGTAATTGACCAGTGTGAATGAAGTCAACCCTGTTCGCGCGACAAACCGTACGATGCAAATTATTTTGTAATCATTGACTGCAATAATTAGTTGGACAATGACAACGAGATCCAATGCTTTCTTTGATACTGAGAGATAATTTCCTCATCACTTAATAATAATTAATAGTGAAATTAAAGTTGTTTAATGACGGCTGAAATCACAGTATCTTACCACAGTCAATTTCTTTTGATAACTGGTTGCGCTTTCCAGCGGATACAGCGGGCTGTTGTGACCAACTTGTCTTTCCCACTGACCATGGAAGTCGTATGTCATCACGTTTATGAAGTCCAAGTACTTCGATATCTCTGGTACATCGTACCTGAAAACGAACGAATCGTGAACAACAGTTGCTAAAAGCAGTGCAAAAAGAGAAGCTTTTACTTGAGAGCACATTGCTTAAGAGATCTAGTAATTACCCGGCAGCAATAGCTTCGAAACTAGCAGGCACCGCTGCAGACAGTAATAATTTCGGTTGTCCCGAACTCGTGGCTTCTCCTTCGAATGCAACCCTCAATTCCTTCAGAAGATTCACGTACGCAGAACGGTCATCGGCGCCACTAAAACGTGCAAATTACACTCATTGGCTTGACCTTGACAAAAACTACACGTAGAGGTATGCGCGAATAGAACATCCCTTCACTTTTCTCAGAGTGCATGCTTTCTATGAGTTGAATATTTATTGATAAAGTGTAGATGGATCTCAGAATTTTTCGTAAAATATATCTTACATGTCAAGTATTTTTATGACCAGTAGCAGTACACGTTATGTGTAGTACTTCGTACTCACCGTGGATATTCCCAGTCAACGTCCAGACCATCGAATTTATATTCCCTGAGGAAATCTATCGCTTCGTAGACGAATTGGTTCATCCTGAACATATTGCTTGTCAGTTCTTTGAACGGGGTTGAACCGAACGCCCATCCACCGATTGCAAGAAGTATCTGGAACGAGATTATTCACGTGAGTTATGGCACTCTTTACTTTCATGCTCATCTAATGAATTCATTTCCATGTTCAAGAAAATTAACATTATACCTTTATGTCGGGATTTTTTTCTCTCAGAGCTATCAAACGTTCGTACATATCAGCGTCCTTGTCGCTGCCCTCGGTCAACAAATGATCCTTCAAGGTAGCAAACGCGTAGATGACGTGAGAACAGAGAGTAGGATCGATATCTTCAGGCAGGAACTTTCCAGATCCTGGTCTTTTGTACGACCAGTTAGTGAGATAGCAGATCGTGAAGGGTTCTCTTTCTGGAATAAAATGAAAGTTTATAGTTTTTGCGCAATTCTCAAATGTCACTGTTCGTTGCCCAATACCGACGATTCGAGTTTCCAGTCGATTAACGCACTTACCACGTTTTGCTACACTGTTCGCTGATTGCACTATGGGCTTGTTAACCTTTTTTACTTTGGACAGTAGTTCCGATGCTGAAATTTTATACGGTTCCGGCTTTTCAACAACTTCTTCGGTTATGGTTGCGGCCACTAAACTCCAATTCACATCCTTCGCGTTATTCTCTCGTGGCATTCCTCTGAGTTCCTCTCTGCACGGTAAGCACAGGTGTGAATTAATTAAACAAATTAACTTTAATGCTAATTTTTTTTTTTTTTTTTTATACAAAATTTTGAAGATATTGTATACCTTATAGCACTTATCAGAGGGTATTTGACGTTCCCGCCACAAACGGTTCCGTTGAAATCGTCCATATCTACCGTCCAAACCATAGCACCGCCATATCCCTTATCTTTAAGCCAGTGCATTTTGTTTCTGATCGAACGTTCGTCGTCGAAACCCACCCATTGATCGCCGTCAACCAAATAGGGGACTTTCATCTCATCATCCCACACGTAAGCAGCGCCATTCAACAACATTTCACATATCTGAAAATATACGGAATTCGTTAGTAAACGGCGCTCAATTCTGCGGTGTTTCGCAATAATTTACGGCAGTTGTTAGAGTTTCAACAAACCTCGTAGTAAGCAATGAAACCAGACTCTTTGGTGTACTCTCCAGCCTTTCCTCCTCCGCTTGCCGGTGCATGAACTTTCCAGTTCGCAGGATTCGACAGTGTGAAGGACCTACCGTACGTAGGCATACCGATTATTAATTTTTCCTTCGGAGCTCCAAGGCGAACCCATATAGCAGCAGCATTGTCGACACTCAGTTGCTTTTGCCATTCCGAATCCAACGACGAAGCGTAAAGAGGCGCGTTGTGACCGGTCTCCTTTTCCCACTTTCCGTGAAAGTCGTACGCCATCAAGTTTATAAAATCGAGGTAACTAGAAACCGACGGTTGTTCATTATTTTATACGGTTCTCTCTCGGGTGAAACGGCCAGAGCATTTATAGAACCGCGTGGTTGGGCATATACCATATTGGATTCATCTATTCCTCTGCTACAAGTTATCTCACTCGGTATATGTGAAATATAAAATCTTTATGGCAAGCATAAAATGGAGTTACATTTAAACAATCGTTCGACGATATTTTTTACCAACCTGGCAACCGCTGGAACGTCGTAACCACCTTTAATGTTGTCAGGTCCAACCGGCACCGCAGCCGTCAATAATAAGCGCGGTTTCTTTCGTTCCTGTGCTTCTGCCTCGAAAGCCTCGCGTAGTTCTGTAAAGACATTGAAATTTTCATCGTCCTGTAGAGTTCGATAAAACGCGTGATATACTAATCAGGATTTTTGGGAATTGTTATGTTACGTCAACGCAGGCTTACCTTTCAATAGCAGAACGAAATTCTTTTTATCATCTCCGCCCATAGGATACTCCCAATCCATATCCAAACCGTCGAAATTACGATTACGCAAATATGGTATAACACTGTAAATGAATGTTTGACGCGCGTATCGTGACGATGACATGTCTTTAAACTTTTGGGTGCCGAAAGACCAACCGCCTGAAAGCAAATGGTAAAGTTGTTGAAAATAATTTTAAATCAAAATTGAAGTACAGTATATTTTAATCGAATCACAGACAGAGTTGCACAAGTGCGCAAGTAACCATTTGTTCCTGAATGCAAATCATTCGAGTTTCGTACCTATGGCCAAAAGTATTTTCAAAGATGGGTTAGCCTTTTTCAGAGTCATTATTCTCTCGTACAGTCCAAGTTTCCCATCCTTGGTTTCATCGTTCGACTCGAAGCTTGTTAATTTATTTTTCTTCAGCCATCCGAATGCAAATATAATATGCGTACAAAGATCTGGTTGTATATCCTCGGGCATAAACTTTCCAATCTTTGTACGATACTGGGACCAATTTGTGTAATAGCAAACAATCTGAAAAAATCGTGACTGAATTATATTTCCGGTATTCTGTTTGACATACGTAACTAGAAGAAAAAAGTTACGCGTTATTTAAGACCATTGAAGAATGCATCACTTTTTAGAAAGCCCGAGAACGGAGTCACGTGGTCTTTTTTTCGTCCATGATGAAAGTTCGATGTACCTATTGATGTTCAGGAAGGGATTGAATTGAATAGTGAATGAAATTTTCGAGCTGGCCATTCTCCTTTGATATGGGTTGCCGGTTGCCCTTGACCCAAACCACTCTTTTAATGACTGACTTGACTAACATAAGTACTTCAGAAACTACCTCGATGCGTCTTAAAACCTCAAGAAATGTACCATACGCTTATGCATAAGTGGGATTCCGGATTATCAGCTTTTCTCCGATACTGAAATGAAACCAGGATCCGAACTACCGATCCAGTCACCGAATTGCCTAGACTGCTACCACGTTGAGTCATAGTAACAGACTGCAAAGTATTCAACAGTTTTTATTTTCAACGGTTCTATTTCCTACCAAAATATACCTGCTTCCAATCTGTAAGGCACGCACAGCCGGTGGATCGACGTTTCGGAACCTTTAAAATTTTTCAAACCGGTTTTTCAATTTTGCTAACACACAGAACTCTGCGCCTCTGTATTTCAGACACTTTGAGTTGTGTTTGGTCAACGACTTCTCAGAAGTTGGCAAAAATTTGCATCTTTCAACCTGCAGAAACAGCAGACTTCTCCAGAAATTTTCTATTCAATGTCCAATACCTCGTAAAAATTGACGGGCAATTATTTACCTATACACGGACCGATGTTTCTCAGTTCTGTGCTAGCTTGCGTCAAAACTGTAGCAGAAACGTCGAGGCTGCAAAAAATGTAGCCGCTTGTCTGCCCTGAGGCCCTTTTTGGGCGGTACAAACGAGAGTGGTCAGACTTGGGGTTCCGGGAACCGCGTTATATTTACGTAGGCAGTCAACCTTAGTCGCGAATTGTCCGAACCGAAACGGTCCCACCTTATCAGAAGAAATCTCGCAAAATATCAAGGACTCCATTCCTACCTTGTGTTCATTTTTGCTAGGCGTCTGAAGTTCGTTTGTTGATCCTTTAGTGTTTATGCGACCACGATTTATTTTGAATCTATTAATGCTCGCTGACACTTCCTGATCCGTCGAAATTGCTGGACTCGTGGTCGTCGGTCGACGCAATCTTTTCCTTGCGGCTGCAAAGAAAAGTTAGAGAAATCGAGCGTTATCACCATATCAAAATTCCGGATAATGGAATTATCGCACATCCGTCAGAATCAGCGTTTGCATTGTCGTAATGCGGACAGATATAAATTAATCGGAAACAAACTCGCGTGCGATCTGCACGCAGTAAGTGCGTGAAGAAATTTTATGAGCAATCTTCGCCTATAATTCAAGGACAATACGCTAATTACTGCAGATAATAAAATTCGAGTAAAATTAACATTGCCTGCTAGCAAATGAGGATAGATAGGTTGATCTAAGCGAGTGTATCTACTTAATCGAAATACAACTCGTACCACAAAACATCGTTCGGCATAATGTTTTAATCGAGGAAAAGACATAAAACTGAAAACACGTCATTCTGTTTCCGTTTCGTATTCTGACTAATTTGAAAAATTCAAAGGTTACGCTTAATTACTCAACGACTAATTTCGTACCTTCAGGATTGTCGCTTGAGCTCAACAGCAGGATAGCTATACACAGTGTTGCTACGCCCAGTGTTGCCTAAAATGTGGTGAAAAAATGTGATTAAAACATCGTAATTCTCCGGGCATGTAACAATTGTCAGCCAAGAATATCGCGTGAGCAACAGCTTTCTGATTGTCCGGCAGTTTCTCATCTTGGAATGTAAATAGTTGAACGAAAGAATGAACCTGTTTCCATGAACGTCTCAAATCAATACTGTCGGATTAATTAGCTGTATTATTATAGCGGTTGTATGGTTTTATCTGAAACAGCGAAATAATGTCTAGCCGTCACGGAAATTCAGGATTTGTAATTAATTTTTTTCCATCAGAAGAGCCCAATGCCACGCCGACCGTACCAGGGACATATAAGATTATGTCAAACGAGTTATCTCAGTTACTAAATATCTCGAAGCATGAGATCAGCCTCCGTATAATCGAGTACGTCCTTTATATGTAACACATACGAATACGTGTGCTCCTTTATGTATATCGAATCGCCGTACGTATGTATACAATTGCAGGAGCAGTGAAAGGATTTTAATTCTATACCGTACCTACCGACAATATTGCTTACCGGTCACGTAATGAAAGCT
The DNA here is from genome assembly GCF_021155785.1 of Neodiprion fabricii. Classification (NCBI taxonomy): domain Eukaryota; kingdom Metazoa; phylum Arthropoda; class Insecta; order Hymenoptera; family Diprionidae; genus Neodiprion; species Neodiprion fabricii. The sequence continues at coordinate 33,882,816 of NC_060240.1, forward strand.
TTGGCCTAGAGCAGAAAAGGAGAAATCGATCAAACTAATATTATATATTAGTTTGTTATGTATGCAAGTGTATGGCCTGCGTTGAACAGATAATACGTAATTCAAAGAGTTTGAAGAGCGGAGGAGATTTCACGCGGACATTATTTCGACGGAAATATTTTTGAATGAACGAAAATTATGCAATGTTCTAAAAGTATTTGCTTATGTTTAAGTCTGGAATATAATTTCTAAGCAAGCTCTTTCGTTACGCCAGAAGGATACGGAAACCGATCTTTCGATACCAAAACACCTCGAGTGAAGTTTCTTGAGTGTCTACTGCAGACACTCTACTGCTGAACCTTGTGAATACTACGAAACTTTTTCTACCGTTGGATCTCACTTTTAAACGATCTTAACTTGGACCGTACGTTTTGCGGTGAGCGTGATGCTTGAAATAAAAAGTAATCGTTACCATGTATCAAAAGAAGATGAAAGTTATCTCGGGCTACTAAATTACTGTACATGATTCCGCAGGTTCATTGTGGGTCATCGCACTTTGCGAGCGAAAGGCGACGCGCTAATTTACCTCATTAATTTTTCTCTATCGCAGTTGTATGATCCTTAAATCGTGCATAACTGGCATCGGATCGACTCTAAAAGCCGCATTAAATTCAATAAAAATTTCGCCTTTCAGCTGCCACATCCTCTGCTGATGAGTACAGAGGAGTGCAGCGATGTACGTGCATGTGCAACTGCAGCGCTTGAAAAGACGATGTCGCTGTAGCCCTGGGATGAAAAAGAAAGGTAAAGCTCAACTTGCAGCATAACCAGCCTTGGTAGCAGAAATTTTCAGTCGAATTCGATCAATTCGTACCAGTTAAACGTAACTAATTCTATCGGCACTCGGATCACTGAACACCTGTGCTCCGTTCTACGGCGAAAGTGTTGACACAGTTAGCTCGACTATCATCTTTAACACGGCGAGAACAGCGCGGAGAATAACTGATTTTAATTTCAAGTAATTTAATTCGCCCGAAATCTCCGAGTGGAATAATCGGAACCTCGAATTTCAAACCACTGGAATAAACGTCCGATGGACTGGTTTTGATAATTACTTGCAACGACAGAATGCTTTTCAGATCTGTATTAAATCTGCAGAATCAGGACGAAGCGAGAGACGAGAATTGAACGTGCAGCAATCCTCCGTATCTTGTACTTTCCATCTGCTATTCTAGCTGTGCTGCACGACGGGCAAAACGACTAGCCGCAGACAGTATCGATTTCCCCGGCCAATTCTGCACGGATATAGCGAAATGCACTCGGTACAATATCAACGTACGTGGTCGTACGCTTTGCTGCCTGTAAGAACGGTGAAACTTCATTCTGAGATTTCGATGAGGGAATTCGGAGCTAATTCGCCAGCAATTAATTTCAAGTATCGCACTTCGGAACCGCTTTTGTCCCGAACATTAACCGTCGCATTGTGATTCATTTTCCAAGCCTTAATTGACACTCTACAGATATTCTACTCGTTATTTCCAGTATCCACATCGAGTCTTATGCCGATCCACGTCGACGATGAATCGTGAATAACTCGACGAATCGGTTGGTACCGGGCATTGTGGAAGCCAGAAGTTTCCGTCCCAAATAAGAGCCCTGGTATTTACTTGGCGAATGCCTTTTCTCGAATTGAAAGAAACTGGAAAAAATTTTACTGTAAAATTACGTCACTACGGGGGAATTTTGACGACTTTAAAACGTTTACGCGTTCGCCGCATATACGTGCTCGACATAATGCCCTGCGCACTCTTTGCAGCAACTTTCCAAGTGAAGCTGGTGAGAGGTTGGCAAAAGGGCGACAGTTTTTCGCGTATTTCTCGATATGCGATTCGGTTATTTGGATTTTGATCGTAAATAACGTACTGGACAACACAGATCCGACAGTCGTTGATCAAAGTTGTAACGCAGATCGCGTTTTTTACCCCGTCTTAATTAGAAATATATGATCGAGCATCGGAGTCGATCGATTCGTTGCGGTAATTGGTCGATTGCTTCACATCTTCGCATAACTGCACTACGGGCAATAATAATCTCACTCGAATTACCAATTTTATGATCTTATAATACAACCAAAGTTTGCAAAACAGGTCGAGTATAAACATATATTATCACCAAATCATCCTGCGATTCCTAATATATTCTCTGAGTGGTTAATGCCAGCCATGAGATTATGTAACTTCGGTATAAAAATTTCGTAGTGATGCAAAATCGATAATTTTTCTATTTCGAGAGGAGGGGGAGGAGCATCGTTCTTATAGAGCCGGTTACGACAGCACTGATCGCAAGTTGAATCAGAACACAGCTGCGTATTTCTTTAAACTTTGCGCTTTGAGGAAGTAGAAATTCTGATTACAAAAAAAATTTATCAATGCGTATATAATCAAGATATGGGACAATGCCTCCGAAATACAATAACAGGGGTCGTAAAATTAATAGAAATGACGATGATCGATGTTTTTCCAACAGGAAAATTCACCGATAAATATAAACGCTTAATCGCATTTGAAGCTATTCCATCAGAAAAATTCAATAGCGATAATAATATTTTTCTCTGCGACTCAATTGACGTCCAAATCTGTAATGACCAAACCGCCATGATCATATTATTTTACCTTGATATCCAAGTTGGGTAATCGATACAGTTCAGCGTTCATTTCTGTTACAGATAACAATGTCCTAATTTTAAATTAGACAATGAAGAAAAACATTTCTCTGCGCAGTATAAGACCTAAATTTATATGCCTGTGCAAAAACTTGGTTATTTATGTTTCATCACCACCGTATTGGAGTCGCGAAAAGGAAAGATCGAGAAGTTTTAAAGAACCTGATCCGATTCTCTGAAACAACGCGTTCGACATTTTTAGGTCAATTCAATTCACGAATAACACGCGCAGGAAATCAGTTTTTAGTTTACAAAATTCCGAAGGAAATTTTCTCTGTAATCAAAATACATCAATTTCTTAATTCTGTTTCACGCCATAGTCGGCAGAACAGATATCGGCAATTGGAGAAGAAAATCGAAGCAAAACCATGCGATTCGAATGATAATTTCCTTCTAATTTCAACTGATTAGAAGGCAGCAATGGAAAGCGTCGAACGAATACGGCGAACGTCTGTCTGTTTATTATTTTCAAAATTTTGCACCTCAACGAACTTTCGAGTTGTCGAAGACACGGGTGTCAAGAATTAGTGTGTAAATTGTTACATTTTGATATTCACAATTATATACACACAATATGTGTATCCTGGCCGTACAACTTTTAGCATCCAGGTGTGTCGTCCTCGCGATTAAGTTTAACAGTGGAAGTACGGCTCGATTTATTTTCACTTTTTTTTTTTTTACTTGATAAGAAAAAAAAAATGACCACCCGCCTTACGTAATTTCCTTACTTAAACCGCGCGCGGTTAAAACACGATTACCCAACAATTTGAAAAATTTTGTTTCCATTCTTTTATACCTATGTGCGTAGAGTTTTTGTCTGATATACTCGTCTAGTAACGAGTTTCGCAACTACTGTAGCCGTATAACTTGAATACGTGTAATGCGAGTTTAATGAATTGTGCAACAATGAACTTTTGTCTTAACCCACGTATTAACTTGACACTCGGTTAAACGGTTTGAAGAAAAAAAAATTGATGTACACTCGAGGTGAAATTCGTTTGGTAAAACTATCGCAGTGTCTAAAATATGTACAGTTAAGAACTTCTTCGGGGTATATATATATAGGTAAATGTATAAAAAGTTTCCGAACGTCGACTGCCTGTTAATGCACACTGGGAGCGTAGCGACTGAGCATTTATTGGAGCTGAACATGCAGCCGTTACATTATTGGGTACAAATCGACGAACCGCTCTCACAAATGTCTTATGTTCCACGTTCCGACCGTCTAATGATTTTCACTCGTGGCGAATGCAAGTGCAACTGTTGCAAATTATCCGGCGTTATTTTTCTTTCCATTCGTTAGAGTACAATAAGCTGGCTGAAATCAGGAGCGTAGTTCGATTTCGTAGGGACGCGCATGGAGCTGCGAAGTTGCGGCACACGAGGACGCGCTTACAACCTGGGGATACGAGCTAAACATACTAATATTAAACTGACACTAAACTAGCGGTCGCATACGCATGATGGGGCATCATATGTTACGCATGTATATATAAATAAGAGAAATTATCGAAGGAGCCGGGCGGCAAGCCTACTTCTACTTAATTAAGCAGTCGACCATGGCCAGCCGTAAGGAACAAGCTGCGAATGGCAACAGAAAGTTTCTATCCAGCACATGGCCAACATACATACGTTATACAAAGATTTTATACATATATATGTATATGTATATATATATATGTATCCGTCCAGGTATATACACAACCTGCTGCAGCCATACGACTAATTATAATGTGCCAACAAACGCCGGATATTTTGATTTTTATTGTTTGCCTAAGGGAACGAACGTTCTTGATTCTACAATGAAATGAAAGTGAATAACCTCCGTATGGATGCGAAATTGGTGCGCGTGGTCCAGTTTTCGATGTCATTAAGGAATGGGTTGAGATTTGAAAAAAAAAAAAGAGAATGAAAAAACACAACCGCAAAGGTTACATCCTCTCCGCGGTACGTTCGTCGAAAAAATTCACAACTCTCTGTTTATTTATCATGTATTATTTGTGCAAGCATAACTGACAGGGAGAAACCGCGCACGCGGTGCGGATTAAAATGTTTCGTCCACAGGCCTTTATCTCGATCAAATTGGTGCATGTATGCAGGATTATTCAATTCGGCGATGGGTTATTTAACGTAAGAATTATGCAAGGATATGAACAACTTGTTACAATTATTTAATACCTGCTCTGGAGGCCAACTGTATCATTTTTTATTTATTTATTTATTTTTTTTTTGTTCTTATATTATCAATTTCACTTTCTCAATGACACGTCGCCCGCAGGCTCCTTCCTACCGGTATTGTTTAAACAAATTTAAGATGAAATAAAACAGTGTTTTGTATCTGCTGTCACGTCGTTGAAAAACAAACGTTTTGGAAACAGGTTCGTATTTCGAATTTTCTTTACAACTTGTAACAATTCTAACTGTCGACTTACTCGTCGATATTACAACGCTGCGGTTGAATAATTCTAAAACTTGCAAACTTACCATGGCTAAAACTTGGAGTAATCCTTTTTACGAGAAACCGAACGATGCATTTACAAAATCAAAAAATACATCTATGTACACCAGTGCGTTTATTCCGTTGGATATTGTAATATAGCGTGTCTAAATGTCTGTACAATGTGTCCACTCGAATATATATATATGTCGTACGTTTATGTATATACGTATATATATATGTATGTATATATCGAGAATACGTATAAAATTTGCACAAAACTTGTCAAACGGTGATCCACCACGTGGTCCGTACTCATACACTTGTTCTAGCACTGTCAGATGTTCAGGAAATACTGAAACTATCATTCTTAAATTTAGTATATACAGCAATATTATAGTAGATAACAATTAAGTGCCTTTCATTTTGACTATAGTATCAACGCTGTTATGCCTCCGGTCGGGCGCGCATACAGTCAGAGAGGCGCAACGCCGGCTTCGTATTCCTTCCACGCACACCTCGGTAACAACTAAATGAGACCGCAGGAGTGAAACGTGAATGTAGCACGCGGAAATCCACTACCTGTTCTTACGCCGTTTATACGCGTTATAGGAGAAGGCACGGAGGTCGGTGCGACATCGTCGATATTGCAAAATTGTTTAATTAAAAGTGAAGAGTGACCGCGATAGTACGACAGAGTTGAAAAAGGGGCATCGTCTGAGAGAAAGAAAAATTTTAACCATCGTCATCGTCGTCGTCGTTGTAATAAAAATTGTCCGTCACTATGTACATAATAACGAGAGCGCGAGCTGAAAATCGATACCGATTTCCTGTTCTGCAGTCGCAATAGAGAAAGTTTTTTCCTTCTTACTTCTTTTGGTCTTGTATTATGTACAGCTGTACGTAGACGGTTGAATTTTAGTTGAAAAAGAGAGGAAAAAAAAAAAAAGAAAAAGAGAACGAAACGTTTCCCGGATTGTACTTGTACCATGTCCTACGGCATGTATCGGTGCAGCAAAGAAACACCCGATGTTGCTGCTCGGCATTCCGGCCTCACTCAACCAGATACCATTATCGCTGTACAGCTGCAGGATACAGATCTTTTGTATCCAACGAACTTGAATAACTATTTCTCGATGTTTGCAAAAACAAAAAAAAAGAAAGGAATTTGGTTGAAACAACTGGAGTTGGAGAAAAATTTTGAGAATCTGAAAGTTCTCGTATCGGTGTGTAAGAGGGATCGACGAGGTCGACGATTTAAACAATTGTACTGTTTTTATTTTAAGCAAATCATAGCTTTACGTTCAGCGTAAACGGAAACATAGAGCTGCCAACGAAATTCATTTTCTCACTGATTGAGTACTGAGAATTTATAAATATTTTTATTTCTCGAGAAGACTCAAAACATCTCAAGTCCGGGATATTTCTCGCTCTATCCCAAGTCTATTAAAAATAGAACTCTATTTAAGATTCGTCGAATAATGTTTAGGCATCGAAGATTTTTCAGCGATCACTTCTAATTCGGTTTTTTCAAACATACCTACGAGACAATAAGCCGCTCTGATCGCGCGATACGAATTTTGAGGTACTTCTTTTTTTTTCTTGCATCATTGATTATGCTCGACGAAAATTTGTAATTGAACGTTCGTTTGTCAATAATTTTCGCAATCCTTTTGAATAATTGAGCATCGTCATTGTCTGGCACAAACTGAGATGTGCTTGGACAAAGATTTAGTGAAACCGCATTTAATTCGAATGAATAACGTATTTTGATTGAAGGAAAAACTTATTGCTAGTCACAACGTTGATTATTCATAATTATATCATTGAGAAAAATGAAAGCCTCAATCGCTTGTGTAACATGAAATGAGGAAACTATCTCCACGCCAAAAAGACGTAATAAATCATGCCAAAATTAAACCCCGACGTTGTTAGTCAGAGAGAATATTTATCAAGTGATCTGTTCCGATGTGAATGAAATCCTTGCGGACGGTATTTCAGACCCGTTCAATAAATAACTTTCTATGAAATAGAACTCACAGGAGTAGATCGAAACGCACAAAGTGCAACATCGGCTGGTATTATACGAGCGAAAATTCAAATCAAAGCACGCGAATCGGAGAGTTAGAAAATTAGTTAATCATCATAGATTGCTTGAGTGGGATCTGCTTTGTTAGTTGAATCGGAGTATCACTTCATAATAAATACTGTTGTATGTACCTAAAGAAAGTCTAATTCTTCCCTCAGGCATCGATCTTTCGACTTACACTCGCATCACGCACACGTGCCTATTTATTACAACAATCCCTATTTTCTTACAACAGAAGCAGCTTGTACCATAAATGATGATAAAAAAGCTGGCAAAGGGAAAAATACTGTTCGGGGACAGCCTGGTGAAATGTTGGTGACATTTTAACGTCGAACAGGACGTGCGGAGTTATAGTAATTACGAATATGTTACATGTATTTAGCTGTATCGACGGTGCTTTCTCGCTGGTAACCGATGCAGGTTTTTTTCCGTAATGGGTACATTAACATAGATTATAATATACACATTATACGTACCAATGAATATTCGTCAAGGCTGCACGCGTATCCGTTCACCGTATTGCTTATAATCCATGGAGCCAAAAATTGTGCATGCGAAACACTCGGTTAGTTGTATATTGTCGTTAATTTAGGCCGCTAATTTCCGAAAGTACCAGAAACGGCGATGATTTTTTACTGGAAATTCACCACTCGAAGTGATTCGACGTTGAAAAAAACGGCATGGATTGCGGTTCAATATTATTATACCGTCACCAATGAGTCGCAGCATTTTGATTTACGGAGCCGCTTTACCACTTTCCTTTAAATTGCAACTTGCATATCGTCTATAAGTAGTATTATACCGAAAGTCTGCGCCTAGCAATATTCTTTCCTCTTCCGGCTACGCAATACAACTGTTTAAACTATCAATTTGCCATTGTTTACGCCATCCATTGTCAGCCCGTTCTATAGATAATGCGAAATACCACCGGCCGCATCTCATCGGCACCGTCAAAGGTGAAACCTTAACTGCAGTGTCATTAGGATTTCAAATCTCAGTTTCACAAGTATTGCTTTTAGCATAATACGAAAGTATGCGAGCTTATGCAGTTCCACGTCATAGGCTCTTTTCCTTAGACGTTGATTCGCGAAATATTATCTATTTCAGAGTATAACGCATACTGGCTTGTGATTTATATCTAGTATGCAGGAAAATATGAATCACGCGAACGATTCACCGTTCGAAGAATCCGGTTTCAATAACCCTACATAACTGATTAAATATTCATCCATAGAGTAGAAAAATCGGTGTGTATTCAAAAAAAGGTATCAGGCATCAGTTTGTTATAATAATTTATTTTAAGACATTATTTTAATATATATGAAATCGTTCGAATATTATATTATTGATCAGGTAAATTACAGATTGAATGATAATGCATACAGGCTAAAGACATATTAGCGCCACCCGTGACACGTGTGATCGTCATCATCTCAAAGCTACGAAACATTATATTTTAATTATTATATAATATACGAATTCGTAGGATATAATTGAAGTATGGAAGTACGATAATACTTTGTATTATAATACCAACATTACAGTCGGTAAATATCTGGCAAATGATTTTTTATGGATTCAATAACTTGACGCGTGTGTGGTGTGTTTACGTGTGTGGATGGATGAATTGTTTTGTTTTTTGTTTTTTTTTTTTTTTTTTTAAAATTTTTTTTATCTCTTTCATCCAGCAATGAAAATTTCTTACTTCGGGAACGGTTTACATTAAACGCGGTTTTACATGATGACACACTTTCCTTTCTCGGCCCATGGATTGTTCTTTTTGTCAGGTGCGTGTATCAGAGGATCGTTTTTCTCGTTCTCCTCGACGTACTCACGCATCCTGAAACAATAAATGGCTTCATTAGCTTTTACATCCTCGTACACGTTACTGCCACACATAATGATGATAGAAATTGATTAAAAAATAATCTCGCAATACGTTGCAGTGTGCAACGAACTAGTTAATTGATATAATTAACCGTTAGTCGAGGCAGACCAGGCTCATTCATCGCCCGCTCGTTAAATCATCCACCAATTTCAGTCATGGAGACTATCAACGCGTCACACGCCACGCGAAGTTGATATGAAATTATAATGTCGGGTATGGTGTAAGTTACCAGAGGTCGGGGTTCATTATTTAGTGATGCCTGAGTCGTGTCATATCTAAATACAGTGTGGGCATGATTGTTGCATTGATCGTTAATAATTCCAGGGTGTTAAATACACCCCTGTTACAGTGCCGAGACCCAAAGTTTTTCGCTCGTAACCTCCGCGGCTGAAATTTTACCCTGTGGCGTCGGATATCACTTCATCGGACAATTTGGCGAAGAACGTTTTCCTATTTTTCAACCACCGTCGTGCTCGGAGAGTTAATATTACACGGAGGCTGGATAGAACCCGTAATTCGTCATCGATCAAACCCGAGAGTGCGAAATTTATCGCAAGAGCGATGAACCAGTGAAAATTACAATTACGATGTCAATCATTCACATTTACGGCTTACAACGCGAGCAGCCTCTGCAGTATTTCGGACGGAATGTTCGCACTCCCACACACATACATACATGTATGCATAGACATGTAGCGTATATATCGTAGGCGCGATACGCGTGTGTGGATATCATACGTATACACGTAGCCTTGTAACTCGTAGAATTTACTCATATATTACGAGCTGCTACCGAGCTGCTGCAATTTACGGGTCATGATATAGTACATTGTCCTTGTAAAACTTGTCTTGCTCACAGTCCTTTCACACCCGACGGCCGCAACGCGTTTGCCAAGCTCTCGTTTCCACGTTATATACGATATTACATGTATATATGTATATATGTATATACGTAGATACTGTACGTAGGTATATATTGTCGAGATTATGTAGTTCAACGTGACTAGAAAATATTTCGAGCCATGAAACGCGAGAGGTTGGCTTCACGGCGAAGTCCGTATTTCAGCCGGGGAGTTTGCGGATAGTGCAAGAGGAGGCCGTTTGAAACAACCAGAGTTAAAGATCCCTGAATACGATATGAATTCTCTCGCTTGCCGATTCTCCTCTTGGGCAGAAATACCGCAACCCTTATACGTGCTGGAAACATCGACGACGGGTATTCTCCCGTGAAATATGGTCGAGTCGAGTCGAGTCGTCGTGAGTCAGGTGAAAGATATTCACGATTTCAATTTTATAAAAATACGTTAGTTCGCGGTGTAAGTGCAGCGCGACTGCAACCGATTACCTGCGGCGTGCTTTCTGTATTTAATGAGATATACTGTGTAATAAACGTATCGATACTGCGGCATGCGGCATTGAGACATGCAAACTATTTACCAATCGACCTTACGTACGTATATTAATCTCGTGCGAACTAACGTCGCGTTTTAACGATCGGCGTTAGATTTGACACCGATGTTTTCGAGGCGTCCAAACTTCTTGTTCGGGAAAAAAATTTCATGGAAATCGAGCTTTCGTAGGTAAGTAATGTCGTTGGCAAAGAGATGCGCGTTGAATACGTATCCTGAAAGTTTAATCCTTCAGCCGAACCGTCAAGTCTAATTAAAGATAAAAACAATTGTCGTACGGGAAGTCGGTTGAAAAATAACGATTGAACGACAGATTGTATCTTACAGAAATTATCTCTCAACTCACGCGTATATATATAGCAATGAACTGACGTCATCGGGATCAAGTGAAAAGTCAAAGATTAGGAAGTATAGCACAAGTTGAATAGTTATTGCTGCAGTGGCTAGTTACGAATATAAGCGAATTACTTCTAAATTACTGAAAACAGTTAGTCATCATTTCGATTAAAACTTCGTATTCCAGTAATCATCAATTCCAGATAATTATCAGAAGAGTATATTCTAAAATAAATTTTACCTCGGGATGCACTGATTGCGAGAAGCGAAAACCACGAGTAAACTTCGTTCGCTGGTCAGTTGATCGAGAATATTTTTAGTTTGTAAAAATCCGATTTCTTATATTACAAATTACAGTCCGTACGCAGAGGAATAAATTTTCCACTACAAGAAATCCGCTTAGGTACTCAAAATATCGAACGCTTCGTCCGCTGCAGGCAATATGCGGAAACGCTGCGGAGTTTGACACATAAGGTTTTATTCTATGATTTTTAAAAAGAAAAAGTACAACGAAAGTAACCGAGCCTGCAGACTAGAATGTTGGGTATCATATTTTTGCTCACCAAATCGTTATATTCGCCAAATTACGTCACGGATTTAATTATGAAACGAGTTAATTTTTGAAAATCGCTTATTTCGTATTACACCATGCGCGCTGTTACGAGATACCAAGATACATTAGCCGGAGCTCCGAGAGCTTGCAAGATTCTCGAGAATATACACACTCTGAATACGGATGTTTAGAAAAATCTGAAAAAACTTCACGCGGACCGCACTGCGTATACTCGACCGACTCTCTGCAGAACCGACGCAAAAACCAAACTCAAGCACACAAAGGCATCACTTGGAGCATATGTATTTTATAATCATGTAAGCAATAAAGTTCCTGTATTAAGTCGTTAATGAAATCCAGAGTCTTGTTATCGATGAGTTTATTACACGTTAAACAGCAGCGTGGAAAAAAACGAATCACAGATATTAGGGAGATTGACGAATTGAGTCTGATAAATTTTTATCCAAAGGGTTCCAACGGCACTATCTGTTCGTCACTTCACACTTCAAGGTGGAAAAGAACTTAATAATATTTGTTTATCAGGCACTAAATTGTGGCGGACAACTGATTTCAACACGTAAACTATATATATATATTATCTTCTCTATTATGCTTATTACAGAGATTTTTTGAACGAATGCTTATAAAGCTACCCGATTAACCGTTCGAGATAAATTTCACTGCAGCATACATGTTTGACATTTAATGTTAAAAACTGTCGGCGATAATCACCGTGTGAATAAAAAATAACCATGCAGGCACTTCAATATAGTAGGAGAAAAAAAATATATATTTATCGATCGTCGAGTGGCATGATTTCTTTTGGCTCGTTCCGAAGATCAACCGCGGCAGATATTCAGAGGTATTAATTCCTCGCTTTTCTATTTATAATATGAAATTTCCTTTCCACCGGATGGTATTCCTCTTCGGCACTTAGGCTAGCGACGTATATAAATACATATGTACACACACATATACGTATATATATATATATATATATATATATATATATATGCATGTATATATATTCATACATATGTATATGTTGTACGTGTAAATGCATACATACGGAGGATAAAAAGAATGAGAAACTTACGCTGCGATACTCTTTGATAAAGGCCACCGTTCCATTGTCGCTTGATATTTCATGTTTTCAATCTGTTTCTTCAGTGCGTCTTTATCCATAGTAGCTAGTATACTGGGATCCATGGTAACAACCGCACCCCCGTAGGCAGCAAATCCAACCAGCGCGTGCGCCTCGCTCAAAATCAATATTCTCAATATCACCTACGCACGAGCTGAGGAAAAATTTGTAAAAACCAAAATTAACGATTATACTGCAATTAGCACATGTTAAAAGCTACGGGTTAATCCTCAGCGTCCAGCTGCACTGGCTTATGCCGTAATTGCGGATAATTTAGTTTTTCAAATCGCATATGCGCAGTTATAATTTCGAGTTACGCAGTTTGTCGATGTGTATTCAGATTTTCATTCGGTGCATCCGGATAGTGTAATTAGGGTGTTAAATTGATATTCTGATTTCGGTTTTGGAAGTCATCAGTACGTATGTAAATTCCTTACAAGAACGTTCGGAGATAACAAAAATATGTTTGTAGCATCTGATGGATTATAACTCATTATACATGCTTGTTGTTTATACAGTTGGATTTTATATTTTTGGAACTAAACGTCGGAAAAATATATTCTCATTCAACAAGTATCTACCAGCAATTATATGATCCCGATTTCGATAATATACCAATTGATCGATCGATTAAAAAATTTCTAGTTTTTGATGATTAACAGGAAGATCATTTTATTTGTTAGTAAAAATAATTCGTCAAGTATTTGTGAATATTTTTGTCGCAGCTAGGTATCGATAGAATTACGTAGAATAAGGGAAAGAGAAAATGGCGATCAGACGGACTATGGAATATTTTTGTATAGAATGCTTTAGAATATAATATTGGTGCTCGATACCAAGAAATGATGTTCAACGATGCTTAAGATCGCCGAATAAAATGCCTTGGAAATAGTGTGACAGTAGCAACGATTACAGTTATTCTCTGAATCCATGACGTTAACAATAATAAAGACTTCCCCTAGGCGTTTTTACATTTTCGATCAAACTGATAATGTTCTTATAATTCCGAATGTGATTTCCATGCACTTGGACTCATAGATCTCGAGTCCGATTAGAAAGAAGAGCACCGATAATACGCCGACGCGTTGTGACGCCGACAATGATCAAAATCGGTGAATCAGACTGCGGAGAGAAATCGTCGGATAATTTTTTTTTCAACCGTGAATTGAAACAGTTGCAGCTTCTCTTTAGATCACCCTTCTTATACGATTATCAATCGAGTTTGTGTATTTTTAAACTTTGACGAATAGATGTGTACAGTGTCAAAGTTTCAACGCGTTACGAAATACGCAAAAGGTGTTCTAAAAGCATGGGCCGTGAAGAGATATTGAAATTTTTCGTTTACGTAAAATCGTCTCCCATCATTCATTTCAGCGGTGCACTTCTGCTATTAGGATTCTGAATTTTATCGGATTAGCATTTACTGCGCCGTGCTCGGTTTTACTGGCGAATTGGCAAATCGATGAAAATGTCACGGGTATCCGTATATATTATGTATACGGGCTTGATATAGTACTGTTCTCAAATATTATATCTCTGTATAACACACGTGTATACACGTATTCATATGTCCGATACTGCGGTGGAATCATGTGCGACTAGTATAGCTAATTTCGCCAGACCTAAACTTTCACGCACATGTCAAAACGCTCGGGGGCAGTTGTGAACAGCTGAGTTATGTAAGAATACAAAGAAGTGTTGTTCATTTTATACGTCATTGATCTGAGTGTGCTAACACGACATATGTAATTGTCCGATATAGCCGCGGTAGGAAATAAAATAAGAAGCCTGCGGTCTTGCATTCAACAATTTTCCGAAACGATTCATGGTCCAGCGAATTTAGGACAGAGGTTCGGATGATTTGCATCCATCTCCTTTTAACAACGGATTTGGAATGTAAATTCACCGAGGATCGCGTCCTGGGAAACGGGAACTTTGAAAATGAAAATCAGTTTTCATTTGTACGTCGTCTGATAAAGATCTGCAATTCTGGATTCAACCAGAACGCTCTGAAAAGATTCTAGAACGAAATGGCAATTCGGACGACGCTCACGCTTGGTCATAATTTACTGCGATTCGAAATTTTGCAAAACTTGGTGATTCGTGCACATCCCTGTTTTTCAATAGAGCCAATGACCCATCGCCGTAAGCCTCGTTTCCAGAATTAACTAGTATTTAAATATGTCGAAAGTAAGATAATTCAATATTGACATTTAGTTTCAAAAATCTTCTCTTGCCGTATAATTAGCACTCACGCTTCGATTTCGGGCTTGTTCGCGAATTTCTGATTATTGATAAATTCTGCAGCAAAAGTAGAACGTCAATAGTTGAAGAGACTTCAGACTTTTTCAAAAAGACCGTTATTTCCGTCGAACAATTCGTACTAGGCGAGTATATAACGATCGTGTATTTCTCTCTGGTACGTTTGAATTGTGTTCGTCGTGATAAATCGTATAAACAAGAAGAGTAAACAATTCGTTTCTGCCTGCATGTGATACGTAACGCGTATCAGAGAGAACGTCGGAAATTGCAGCGGTAAAACTTGCTGAACTGAGATGGGACTGAATACCGTTTGTACACGTGTATTTACTCACCTGTGAAAAATCGTTATTTATCTACTGACACTTATTCAAAACTATCGAAGCACGCTGTCTTCTTTTTTTCCGTACGTTATCCGGTCGCACGTTAAGGAATGAAAGACGTACGCGGCTCTAACGAGCAGTAAAAATTAAGTTCTCTTCAAAGAACAAATACAGCAGAGGAATCAAGATGTCCAAGTACTGAAACAAGTGGATTCTTAACGTAAACTCTACGGTACTTGATGAACTTGCAATCCCGACTATTATAGTAGTTACCTTCTCAAGTATGGAAGAAGTTCTGACCGAGTACCGCTCTTAGCGTGCTTCTTTCAGATCGATAAATTGTAAGCCGTACAAGTTTATGCAATCCAATATTATAGTCGGTCGGTCGGAGGTAAATGTGGGAATTCAATTACCGTGCCAAGTAAACATAATGGTAAGCATTTTCTCGGTAAAAGCTCTCAGTAACGTAGAAAATGCAAGCCGCGGCAGCGCTACGTCACATTACGGCACAACGGTAAAAGATTGGAAATGTCTGCGAGACGAAGTGCGATCGAGCGTAAGTATCAGCCAAAGGCGAAGAATCAAACCTTCTGAAATTTCGCGATATTTTCAAGAGATGATTTCGACCACGTTATCGGTGCTCGCCGAATTAGCGAAAGCACACATCCGCCAAAGCAGTGCAAACTATACGTACAACAATGCCGGATTCAAACGCTCCCCGCACAAAGCACAGCTTATTAGATTCGCGAAATTATCAGAGAGCAATCTTCAAAGGCTTTCAAAACTTTGTATAATTACTCAGCCCCCTCGTCATTCAGTCACGAGTTATTAAATTTTTTCAGACCTTCTTGGTAAAACTGCGACTTGCCTCCGCCATGGCTTCGTGTATCTCGTAACTCTGATCAGGCGATTAGAGTATTAATCGCATTGTTTATAGCCGTCTATTTTAGCATCAAAGAGAGACGCCTTGTACTATTTTCGTCGTTACACCGTGGACTATAATTCGACAATTTTCTAGCCCGAACAATGACGACTATCTTTCTTCGTCACCTTTTGTATCTCATTTTAGAGACTTGTGAGACTCGTGACTTTATCAAGGTCTAGGGCAAAGATCAAATTATTGGAGCAGCGTCAACTGTTTCGAGAAATTGAAAAGTATCTTCATTCCATTAAACATATAGACAAACATCGCCGTGCTTTCAATTCCTGATTGAATACTTATTTCAGGTTGTCGGTTAGAGTCCATTAGTTCCGTTCATGGAGAGCTTAGGAAAGACTCAGGGTACTGAAGTTGTTATCTTGATATTACTTGCCTACCACCTAAGCCCTTGTTCTGAAAACTTTAACCAGTGCAGGATACAGACTAATTTTCGATTTTAGGCCTATTTATATGCATACGTGGTAATAGGATAAAGTGAATTTTTATTAGGTAGAGTTATATGTTTAGCGCCACGCTGATGAAACGAAGAAAAAAATGCAGTGATTCTTTACGGTCAATTATTTATTTTCTCCTGTTTGGTGCTTTCGTTATTTTCGTCTATAATTCTTAGTCTTTTTTTATTTTTTATTTTTTTGAAAATTGATAATTGATGCGTATATATGTATATGTACGTGACGATGTATATTCGTTTTGACAAATGGATGACAAAAATTTATGCGCATTCAAAACTTATTTTATATTACCGTGTAATCAGCAGACGAAACTATACTTATATTGTAGAAGTGTATCAGTGTCTTATCATTAATTATCTAGTATATTTATACGTGCTGCTGTCATTTCCCATTTTTTTTTTTTTTTGCTTTTCTTTTTCTTTTTTTTCCTTTCTTCTAAATCTTCTTTTTCCTTCAACAAACACCAAGTACAGCAGACAAAATTAAGAAAATTAAAAGAAAGACGGTATCGTTTACAAAATCGTTTCCATTCTTTGTCGCGTAACTTGTTTCTTCAATTTGTTTCCGACTTGGCATTATTTCTGTATACAAATGACGTCCATGTACCGACAAAAGCAGTTATGACACCATCGATGTAATTAATCTTTTCACTTGCGTTTCTATCATATAATTTCACACGAAAGCTTAATCACACGGGAGAGCCAATTAGGTATTTTATACATTGCTTGATATATCAATATATTAATCACAAAATCGACGATATAACTTCATGCCAATATTACCAGTTCATTTGTGACACCGTATTGTTACAACCAGCTATCAAGTGTTTTTAGTGATTGAGTATAACAATCGAACGAAAGTTCTTTGTATCCCCGCGGTTGCGATCTGTTTCACATTCAACTACATATTTGTGTCTTTCCGTGCATTCTCACGTCTCCGATGAACCACTTGTTTACGGAAATGCCGGGCTCTCGTTTCCCTGCGGCTGATACTACCGCGTGGTTCCGATGATTCAGCTTCAAGTTTCCTGTACTCAAAGCCTGCTCCTTGACAAGTATTCGCTTACACGCGTCTGCAACAGTAATAATCATAAATTAATCCCTCGGATGATATCCGCTGATACATATCAAGGAGCGTTAAAAACCGACTGTTACGACGCTTTTGAGAGTTATCCGTTATCTTATATTTAAACTATCTAGAGTGGGTGAAAGCACTTCGCACTTGTTCGCGTACAATAATTGCGTTGACCTTGCCGATATTCGTGGGTTGCAGATTGCAGACACGCCATCGGGCTGGCAAAAAGAAAAGATGCATAAGGAGAACTCAATAACATAATATGACATACGACCTTCGAGGCTGCGGTGTCCAGGCGATACCAAATAGTTTTTATGCAAGTGATCATCGAAAAAGTGATTTATTAATAGTTAATCAACAAAGGATCTGAGTCGACTGGATCAGTTACTGAAAAGATATAATAGGAGCAGAGCACAAGATAAAAAGGATCCTGGTTCTTGTTGGACATACCGTCACGACTTACCTGTTACAAAAAAAAAGAACTTATACACAACTCTCAGGACCTGGTATGGAATTCGCGATGATAATCTCCTTCATGAGGTTTCGGTCAGCCTTGAAGCTGATGGGTTCCCACGACTTTGTGGAAAACGGGTTCAACTGTAAGGTAAAGAAATGAGAATGGACGAAAGCTCGGTAGGTCATGAATTTTGTGAGTAAAAATCCGTCAAATTTTTTTACACTCACGGTATAACCGTTGGTCTGGAGACTCTGTTTGTGAATATCACACGGTGAAAACAATTTGTCCGGACGTACGGGTAAAAAAAGTTGTGGTTCACGGTTCAGTTTCCCTTGTTCTAAAATCGAATGAATAGAAATTGTTTGAAGCGTGTTAAACTGGCGTCTGAATATTGATCAACGGTTAACTAAAATCGTATTGTTTCAATGAATTGAAATTCTCCAAGGCCGAAGGTGCGTTTGTTTCATATTACACATTGCGATACTTTCTACATCGACAACGGACAAAATTTACCTTGCGGAGATTGTATAATATCTGGTTGAATGTTGAGAGCATAGTCGGTGACCTGCTTGAGCGTGTACTCGACGAAATACGTGTCGCCGTTTGTGATATCAAACATGGAATTATTCTTGGAATCCGGAGGTGTGATTATAGGCTGTTTCATGTACGGCTCGATGTGGACCGGGGATGTGGCCCCACGCCGTCGGTACATCATTAATATTACAGAAAGTGTTGCAATTCCGAGGGCCATTAAACATCCAGTCAACAGCAAAATGAGCGCAATGACGTTAATGCCGCTGTCTGAAGTAAGAATATTACTATCGTCATTATCATTATTTAAATGGATCCAAGCGCCCTCTAGGCTCCTTTTCGCATACGTTATGAAAACACCTTTCCCAAACGGCTAAAGCTTAACAAATTTCACCTGCCTTGTTCAATCCCAAACCGATTCATGTGCAATAATACCTGCGTGCTTTTCGGAATCCCGAAGCGTAATGTCGTCGAGAAGACAGATTTCGCTTCGTCCTTTCGCATTCACTGCGTACATGACAAGGTAAAACTGAGTGGCGGGAAGAAGATCCGCGACGTTTATCCTGAATATAGGAACATCCGGGGTCACGCTTGATATGTTCACACGCAGATGATCGGAGAGGACTTCGTATGCTTCCAGTCTGAATTCTTGGCGTAAACCTCCGTCGTATCCCGGTACACAGTCGACCTCGAGTATTTCGGAACTTCTGTTCAGCGACGCTTTGACCGTGCAATTATTCAAGGGTCCGGGTTTTACTGAAAAATCACGAATACTCGTGAATCTTTTCGCGTTTCGTGGCCCTCGAAATACCTGTAATTCGATACTGCAGCTGCACTCACCGGCTGGAATAACTTGATAAACGCATGGCGATTCCTGTTTGCCAATTGCATTTTTACCCCAGCAAGTTAGAGCCCCGTAATCACGTTCGGATATCGGAGTGTACATCAACTCGCTCGTAGTTCCGTTATCTCCGTCAAACGTCACGGGAGCAACGTCCAAATTTTCCCCACTATTATTAAACTCCCAGGTGAAATCAATCTCGGCGGGGTCCGCAATTACCTGGCAACGTACTTTCACGGATTCTTCAAGAGACGCACCAATGATAGTGACCTCTTTCGCTTTGCAAACCGGGGCAACTGAAATGTAAATATTTTTACTGTAACGCCGTGTTTCACCTTCGTATTCTCAACGCAATTATCACGGAATTCCTATTAGCCTGTGGAAATTTCGCAAGCTGTTGTTTTACCGATGTACACAGGTACTGCAAGTAACTTTATCCATTTTTGCAAACTAAATAGATACTTGGTTGCAGACCTCGTGTCATCAAGTGTCAATTGGAGCCTTACGATGAGTAACGAGCTTGCTCGAATAGGAATCGCAACCAAGATACATTTCACTGTTTTGGCAATTATGCAAATTCAAGCCACGGGTGAATCCAAGTCATGCTGAAGATTAGGAAAAAGATATCGCCTTCCAAAGAAGGCACCGTGTGTTCAGCTGGCATTGGAGTTACGTGACACGTGACTTGAAAGTGAAGCAAAAACTGAACATGGTCTGTAATTTGTCGCAGCGGAATTGCGCCAGTTTCCTGCAACACCTTTTCCGCGCGGCGAAACGCACCTTCAAGTTACATCGAACTTACATTGGATTCTGAGTAACACACTGGGACTAGTCGTTTCTCCACGTTCGTTAGTCGCAACGCAGGTATAGTTTCCGGCATTATCCCTGCCAATGCTCTGAAGAACCAGACTTTTCGTACTCATTATAACTCCGGCTGAGAAATTTTGGAGCAGCATCAATCCCTGAAAATGACAACGGACATGACTTGTACCTCCAGACATTATCGAACAAATCGTGCAGATTTATATTATGCCTCGTTTCGACGCGATATTTTCATAATTAACCATACGATACTTTCTTTACTCGCGTATCAATAACATTTTCTTTACCGCAAATAGATTCGGGAAACAAGTTAATTGTGTACTAACGTTGTGCTGCCATGTAATTTTGCTCAGCTCAGGATTCGCCCGAACTTGACATTCAAAATAGACGTCATCGCCTTCTTTTATATTCTCCGCATTCAGCGTACTTCCAAGTTGTAGAAACACTCTAGGCGCGACTGAAATAAGTTTCTGAATCACGTCTGGGTTGCAGAAATTTCTTAATACGTCTTAATACGATACTATCGAAACGGTCACTTAGCGTGACTCATTTATAGTACGAGAATTCAATTCCATTCCCATTAAGCGATGTACTCACATACGACATTCAGCTGAAACGTGTCTTCCAAGAAAGCACCCGGCAAGACTGGATTCTCTCCACGACATTTGAGCGTTTTCCCATCATCCTCGGGAGAAGGTGTGAACGTCACAGTGTTCAGAACGACGGTGGCATTACCGATCTCTCGGAACTGAAAGTGATAAGAATGAATATTCGGTAAAACTATCCTGCCGTGCAAAACCATGACCAAAAGTGCAAAATGGGGGACAAAACTTTGCTTGCACATCGGATGCACACCTTTCCTTTTCGGAATCCCACGGTTCCGTCGAACCAAGCGATCTGAGCACGAGGATGCGAGCCAACAACTTCACAAGTTAGGGAGTACTCGCTTTCCGCCTCCAAAACATCGGGCTTGGATACTATCTTCACCGATAACGGTTTCACTGTAATCATATTACGGATATATAGAGCAAAGTCGATTCGAAGGATGTGTTTTTTATACTCACAATAAACGTCCAAGAGGACAGTCGTTTCCAGCGGCGGTATCAGCTCGGTATTAGAGGCTCTGCACTTGTACGTTGTGTTCAGATGCTCTCTCCGCAATTTAGGCACCGTTAACTTGCTAACGATAATATTTAGGCCGGTTTCCTCCAACTGACCGCCACCTTCAACCCCATTGACGTACCACGTGATGTTCGGTGCCGGTTTTCCTATTTTAGAGCAAAGTTAAACTTCTCCAACAGCATGTACGGTTAACCTTTGTTTATCTTTTACTCTTACTGTATATCTGTTCTATTGCACCGTGTGTCGACGATATGCAATATTTCTGTAATAACTGTTCAAACGGCTAAACCGAGAAAGTTGTATCGAAAGGAATTGTTTTTGAAAGACTTGTGCAAGCGCCAA
This sequence comes from Neodiprion fabricii, assembly GCF_021155785.1. Taxonomy (NCBI): domain Eukaryota; kingdom Metazoa; phylum Arthropoda; class Insecta; order Hymenoptera; family Diprionidae; genus Neodiprion; species Neodiprion fabricii. Next base: position 33,904,536 of record NC_060240.1, read on the forward strand.
CCACTGTTACAGGCTCTCCCAAATTGCCCTTCGAATACACCGATATAGGCATAATACGAAATGTGCAGATTGGCGAGGAAGTTGCCTCTTGGACATGAATTAATTTTCATATATTGAACACGTTTATACGTGGTATTATACATGTATATGTATATATATATGTATTCACCTCCGCGAACCTCACAGGATAGACCAAATTCAAGGCCTACTTGAAAAGGTCCAACGATGTGATCCACCTTGACGCCAGATCCATCGTAAATCAGGAGCTGATGAGGCGGCACTGAGGTGTGAAGATAATTTGAATACGATAGTTCAATAAGATAATTTATGGATGTTTAATCCGTCGTGTAATGTTTGAAACAAAATGGATACGTAAGATATTCATTACGTTATACCGATTCGATACAGAGAATGGAATCCTTCGATTAAGAGTTTAATACTCACCTATTACCGTTAGATTAACTTGAAAATTTCTAGTCGGTGAATTTCTGAAATCCACCCTACATCTGTATATCCCTTCGTCGTCCAGCTGAACGGCTTCGAGCAAGAGTTTGGCTGGCTTCGAGAATGTGACGAAGCGTGCTCGCGGCCCGAAAGCATTACCATCCGACCAATAAAGCGCCGTACTAAAACCCCTACCTCGAACATCGTACCTGGTAACAGTAATTACTTACCGATTTTTAACCGTTCCGGGTAAGTCGAACCGTGATCGTAAAAAATGTATGCAGGGGTGAGAAATCGCCGTTAATCTCGATTCATGCCACTGAATAACAACGAAGAAAAAGTGTCATGCTGTACCTGTAAATGGGCTTTACTGAGGAGTCACGAAACCACAGCACCATGTACACACGATCTTCTCGAGTGGATGGTTCAATGTCACAAGGTAATTCCGCGGTTCGACCAAGCACCGCTGTTACTTCTAGCGTTGAAACTGAAAGTTTTATACAGCGTTAAACAAAGAAGTTTCGATGCTCCACTCCTCGAGTGCGACTATCAAATTGTCGGGCACGTTTCTTACTCAATAACAGTGCTCGTGCGATAAGCGATCACGCGAGCTCTTGTTTCCCATGTTATTTTAGCAGTTTCGCGGTATGATAATGTATACTTACAATTAACGAATATATTTGCATACGGATACGCACATGCGTGGGTGAATGTACCATCTATCTAGGTATGTATGTAAATCGTGTACCTGGATCGTCGTCCGTATCCCAATTACCAGTAGCGTTCGCATGGCCGATAATTGTGAGCAAATAACCACCGATAATTAGGTTGACTACTGTCACCAGCAATACTCCAACTGCCATTCCAAACTTTGATATGCTTTCTGCAGGTCCCGAACATCCATCCACCTGCACTTGCACAACCTCGAGCACAAGCACCACGGTATCAACAGATTTGGTACTGCCTACTTGTTGTTTACCGGCGGAATTACTGTTTTCGAATCATCATTCCAAATTTCCCATCTTCATCCCGTGCCCAATCATTTTCGAGTTTTCTTTTTTTTTTTTGTTTTATATATATAAAAAAATTTGTCGTTTCCTGATTTTTATTTGCAAAAATTACACAGTATACGCAGGACTTAATTTTAGGCATCCATGACGGTAAATTTATAATAGAAAATAATTACGCGACCCGAATTCATTATCGCGTCAAGACTTTATTGTGTGTTTTGCATCAGGTGTGTATATTTGTGGTATTAAAATTGACAATGCATACTTCGATGATATTGTATTACGCGCGCGTATTACGTTTACAAAATTTTTTCCAAGTGGTGGAGAAAAAAAACTAAACCGAGAGATATGTAGATCATGTGCATTTGCGTATGAGCTTGTTTTTCGTTAATTAAAATTATTCTAAATTTCGTTGAACCGATGTATATCTTTACCTTAAATAATCAAACGAACATACGACTACCGGCTTATGAAATATCGTAGTAAATTGATTCACAACACATTGTTTTATACCGTAAATAAAATCCATTTCATTACTATCCAGTCTGAAATAGATTATACGATTGATATTTGTCATTTGAATTTAGGCATGATATTTTCATCGAGAATTATATAATTATTACACGTAAACTAGTGATGCGGTATGTTCACGGGACAAAAATACATTTCACGAAACTTTTCTCGTATACATATTAATATTCACGAATAGATACGCCACCTTGGTTTCGCTCGCGGGTCATAACGCGTATCACTTTGCACGAACGGGTAAAATATTTTCGTCTCGATCTCTAAAAATTTAATCGTCGTCGTAGTACGAAAGTAGATTATTATTAAAACCAATTTACGCGTATTAAGTATCAGCACCCGGCTTGTGGGCTTAGGTAATTTTTCAACCGGCGGCAGTGCGTTTTGCAAAGATTACACGAAAGTTGTACCAGCGTGCATAGCGTATTAATAGCAACTTGTGAGTAAGGACTAGATAGTGAGGGTACAGCTCGATGTGAAAGGTCCACCCTCAAAACTGCCAAAGAGTCGTATCAGTCGGGGTTCGGGCTGAAATCGTTCGTGAAATATTATTACTCCCGGGGAAATCACATTTTTATATTCACTATCAGGGATGAAATTGTGTAAACAGTTGATTCGAGATTCGGGAATCAAGACGCCGAACAAACCACCACCATCCCTCACTACACAAGTAATAACACATTCGGGCGTTTCCGTAAAGCGATCGTTAGATGACTACGCTCGGAGTTCCAGCGCGACGACGCAACTCATTTTCTGGTACAGGAAGGAAGGGTGGAAAAGAGGGAAAGAGGGAAAGAGGGTTGCCCGGATAGGGGCAGAAAGAGAGGGCGGCGGGGAGGGGGGGGCAGGGGGGAGGGGGAGGGAGAGAAAGATGCGGGCGAGGTGGGAAACGCCGAGAGAAAAAGGATCAAGAATCATTTTCATTGTCTCGTATCTGCTTATCCCGCACGTCGATCGAGTCAAAATTCATATCACACACATGACATGCGGTCTGAAAATCGTTTTCGGAAATCTTCTTGAACTCATAATCCTCATAATTCGTCAATTCCCCTACCACACACAGACACACACACACCTGTAATATCTGATGTAAATTATTACCAGGTATCATTTCAATCCCCAGGTACAGGTCAATGTGTCCCCGGGCGCCAAGTGCCAGTGTAGGTGTAAGAAGCTCGAAGCATATGTCATAGCTTTGAATATCGGGGAGGGAAAATGTCGATGAAAAACGATAGAATGGGACCTACGTCGCTGATACTCACGATCATGGCTCTGGAGCATCGGACGAAAGCACAAAAGCTCCAGGCGTGAGAAGGGCCACGGTACCTACCCTGCTTCTTCATTCAGTTCACCATCAATGGGCCAGAAAAACGGACGACGGCCGAACCTTAGCCTATATGCACAGATACCTTTTAACGGAAAGATTAATATACACGGACGGACGCTCAGTTGCCGGCCTACTTAGCTACTGACTTACGTCCAATGTCGTTCCTGCTAAATATTACGAATAGATCGTACTAAATTTTGGAACGTAATTCCCAGCATCGTGAACTCTAGCGGAAACGATTTCTTTTTTGGTAGTTTCTCGAGCTTTTGACCGTTTGAATCGACCGCAAGATAAATTCACCCGCTTCTACTTTCGGCGGTGAAGCTCGCGCAGCATGTCTCTCGAAAGGATACGGATTGATGGATGAATATGAAATTCTTACAGCTTTTAGGGGGAGAAAGAGAGAAAAGAAATACATCGTTCCGAGTCGTAAAAGGTGAGGACTATAAAAGTGAAGTTTCTTGCATCCGACTTTTGATTTCTTGGTGTGTTAAGTGAAGGGGGGGAGGTATTACTCGACGATATTCATTTTATTTGTCATAAACTCCAAAGCACAATTCGAGAAGAATTTCACTCTGTCGGTTTGAAAATCCAGGTCGTCAGCTACGTGGTTTACGATGCCTAAGTAATTTTCGCTGCCGATCATGGCACGGCTGGACCCCAAGAGCTATCCTGGTTTGCCCTCTAAAAGTCCGAGGCACACGAACACCCCGAAGGACTCAAAGATCATTTTGCTTGTCCTTTTATCAGTGAAGATCCCGTTCAAAGATTGGCAAAAATTGCCACCGCCTTGAGCGGTGAAGTAACATACGTTGCCCCCCAAGTAGTTGGTTATGAAAAGAGAAGTCATGTCGAGTATTATGGTACAAGTATAGCTCGCTACCTTCGCTGGCCACTTAAGACCGAACATGAAAAGAAAGAAACATAAAAATTATTTATCGTCGCTACAGCTCGTTCAAATCGTTGTAAGCTATATCGGTTTCTCTGTTGCTAAGAGCCTCTGTGTTTTGATTTTTATTTTCCCTGCAACTTGAGGTTGAAAGGGTTTGAAGAAATGCGCAACTTTTTTCACTATTCAATTGAGTGAGAAACGATTTACGCCTGATATTAAATATGGAAACGAAATAATCATTGTGCAAACAATCGTGTGTTTGTTTAACGCTAATGGTTTCGCGGAATAAGCGTAGATATAATAACGTATACAAGAGAATAATAATGAATTATATGTCTTGCAATTTATATTCCACACCGTGCATTATATTGTGATTTCCGTAAAACGAAATACATTGTACATAAAACACGTATATAGAAGATCGATTTTTCTTATACTAACCGCGTTTGTATAAATAATGTATCTACTTATATACGCGCGTAGTGTGTATACGTTTACAATACACACGAACGCGAAACATCATTGATGTTTAACGCGAATATCGTGTCACGGTGCGTACAATTATCCCCCATTTTCCAGTTTTATTTATTTTCCGTAATTTCCAATTGCGGGGAAAACAACGTTACTATTGTTATTATCGTTATTATACAGTTGCCTCCATGCGAAATCGCGAGATAAGAATTCGAGCATATATCAAGGGATCACCGATTGTTTTTGTACGTTGAAAAGCAAATGAATGAAAAAAATAAAAAGGGCAAAGGAAAAACGAGAAAAATAAAAATACAAGGGAAAAGGGAAGAAAAAAAAAGAAAAAAAAAGAAGAAATCCCACCCCCGCGGTGGCGTATGGATGTGTGCGCGTATTCGTTGGAGGTGAGCACAGGGCGCATGCCAGGTAAAGGGTGCGCGCGCGTATTCTGCTCTTTTCGATCGTCGCTACTGTAGAGAGGTTCTAGCTCCATGGCGCCTGTATTCCATTATTAGGGATTTTTAAAAAGCCTCGTCTGTCGTTAGTCGCCGAGGAATAACGTATGGCGTGAAACGGTGCGGTGATTTTAATAACAACTATGTGTAATTTTGTGAATCAATAACTGCACGGAATCAATTCAATAAGCGCTTTTACCTACACCGCGGAGTTTAATCAGAAAGTGTCGACAAGATCTCGCTCTCTCTCTCTCTCTCTCTCTCTCTCTCTCTCTCTCTCTCACACACACACAAACTCACTCTCTCTCTCTCTCTCTCTCTCTCTCCTCAGTCTTAATTATATCTATATATATATATATATATATACAGATCTGTACATACACCTACATGTATTATACAAATATATTACGGAGATATATGTCTTTTTTAACGGCATACGTACCAGCAAGCGTTATGTGCATTATGATTTAAAACATCGTCGCAGATTTACGCGAATATACATCGATATGAGAATATAATAGTGAAGGAGGAATTATTTATTACGATAATATCGATGTAAATGTCGCGTGATATTTGAGTAATAATCGTTAGTGTGAAAACAATCTCGTAGGCTGTTTAATTTGAAACAAACCTGTGAAATTATGGTTCCAAACACCTCTTAATAATTATGCAATGATGATCATCCAGCTTCATATGTACATTACAAATGTACTGTGCATCTCGAACAGTAGACATTTCAGGATACTAATTCCGCTTGTTCCGCTATGGATTACTGGTGCCCTGTGCGTCAAAGACAGTGAGTTGAACATTAATTTGAACATTGCATTGATATCATGTATTAGTCTTCCCCGACCTTCGCCCTACGGTGTCAGTCACAATGTTATCCGTGTAGCTATGTAACTCTGTTATTCCTTGGGGTTGTAGTAAGTGTGTAAAACACGGTGTGAAAATTGTTGTATTGCACGAAAAAAGAATAGATATATATATATATTATTTATTTATATATTATTATATATATATATTTATTCATTTATTTATCGCGTGCGAACTGTTGCTGACGGTGAGAGAATATAACTTATCGTACCGTACAAAAATGTACCTATAGCTATAGAATTCTTCCGCTTCTTTGCCTATAACGAAATGAGTAATGATCCTGTGATTCTTACTCTCTGCGTGACACAAATTTACCTACTCCTTTTCGTACGTGTGTACTCAAACGCGCGTTGTATTCCAGAATAAATATAAATAATATAGAGAATATTTCAAGCATGATAACGCAGGCCATTATGTTAGTCGTCAAAATACCGATACAGGGATAAAGAAAAACGCTGAGGTGTATTTCGCAGATAATCGAGTTACCTTCGTTCTGAATGTGACACACGACTCTAATGGTACTTATTGTTAGTTTACTGTGCGGTGTTCAATTCCGAAGTAACGTTCGCGTTAAGGTAACACGTACGAAGCACCGATTTGTGTAACGGCTCTTTTACTCTCTTCAAATTGTCCCATCGCGAGATCGTAAAGGTTTCACATCGAAGGTTTGATTGCCTCTATACGCGGTGAAAAATTACCCTCAGATTAATTCGCTATAGCTGACCGAACGTACGTTTTCCAATTTCGATAACACTTCTCAAGCATCCCTTGCACGCATGTTTTCACCAAATTTCTCCTGTTGTGCAAAAATTCTGATCAGTACTGTAATTATTTTTTCACTGCCCTCGCAAATATGCATCTGGAATTCGCGACTATATATTATGTAAATATTTACAGGCACTATTGGCATATTTGAGTCCAGCTTATAAGCTGCTTGCGCCTTTGCTGTCGGTTAATTTATACTACTTCCTTTCACATCTCAATACCTGCACGAGCTCTTTGTACACGTTCGCATAGAATACAGCGTAATAATCGGATTACCAAAGATATTTTTAATTTCAAGTTTCGAATATCCTGCAATATACGAACTTTGCAGGTGCTCGATTAATAATTATAATCATAACAATAACAGTAGTGACCTAGAGTATGGAAACGGACGATTGTTTCACCTTGCAAAGAGGAATCCTACGATACTCGGTATTACCAATTTACCGTCAGTAACAATGGATGATGAACAGTTTTCATCATAATTTCACAACGATTAATTGGGGCACCGAAATGGAATTTTTCCGCAATGGTTATTTTATGCATGCGGTGCATATATAATGTCGTAATTGCCCGCATGTACTATTATGTAAATTCGTGCATGCTGTCTATATGTGTATACGTGCCATTAAATTACTGTGATTAATTCAATTCTGTATCTCCGGTTTCGGAGACGTATTAAGCATTATACATATGTATAACACGGAATTTGATCAGCAGCGATAATTTCTGTACAACGTTCTCACGATTCCCAATATATTTCGAATTGCGATCACGAAGTCTGCTAAGACTCGTTAAGAGCTGAAATTAGATGAAAAACAATTAGTTTGAGCGAGACTGTTATAATCATGCGCCTAGCAGTAATGAATTACAGTTTTTCAATTATCTTTGCTTCGGTATGGAAATTCTACAAGACCGTCCGAGCATTGATTAGCATGTAACAATTAAGGGCCAATGACAGACCGGAAATAAATGACGTACTATCGACCCGACGTTATTTGGTAATACTTTCCATTACGCTGGCCCCTTTTTTCTCTTCCAGAAAACTCGCACATTTCTCGACTTCGCAGCGCATAGACGGATGTTGGCATAAGAAATTCATGAGACAACATGTTAAATACAACTTCGTTCCGGCGTTGCGGTCAAGACTGTCGTATCCGTATTAAAATCGCGAAATTTTATGCGCTCGTTGTATAATAAAATGTTTTTTTTTTCTCATGCGAGGTGAAAGAAAAGGCTACGACTATAACTACCAGGCAATTTTTCTGGCTCTCCAAATACGCGCATGTAGTTATACGTAAGTAATAAACTGTACAATTGTGCACCTCGGCACAAGAGCAGTTCGAGTCGATTTGCACTTGGGCCGTATTTCAGTCCCGCGAGGCGTGTAATGTTGTTTTACGTTGACAGTGTAAACGTCATAATTTCCGAGCACCATTTCACCCCCGGATATGAAGTAAGGTTTACGATTTCGTTGAGATTTCTCGCTTTGCCTATCGCGGATTTACAGTGCATAGCCATTTTATCGCGAAGATCGCGTGTTTACCAAATATTACTTCTCGCGTGCAATTTGACTGCGAATTGCTGTCATTTTCAGGGATATCGGCACGCGATTTCACCGTCGTGTAGTTACTTGTGTCTGAAATTTTTCATCCCGATATCAAGGTGCTCAACTGTACAATCCGTGTGATCATGGAACATAACCGAGGCAACGTAGGCATACCTGTACGAGCATCAAGTCTACCTTTCGCTCTCACTTTAAGCCGAGGTATCCGATTAACTGGTACACTTGAAACGAATAAAAAATGCATCCGCCTTTGAGTACGTTTATGGTGCGGTATTTCAAATGGAATAACTCGCGGAAGCGGATCAGAATTCGTATCACTTTTCACGCTAAACTTCCGAAAGTGTAACGATTTCTCCCAGAAATTAATACGAAGAGCCAATAATTGGTATAGCAAAAATACTCGGTCATCACCAAAGATGAAATCGAGCCAATGTTTAAGTGGCAAGTTGACGCGTGGAAAATAAAACTTTTGCACTTGCCGCAGTACAGGTTTTTACAGCTGTATCCTGAAGACTAACATATGTTACAAAAAGATGCGCAAAGTTCTGCATGGAAACCGCAAACATTGCGGTCGCATTAACGTTAAAATTGCGGTAGAATTTACCGCATTTTCCGTCACCTTCCATTTCTCGCCCCTTTTCAGTTTGAATGGATTAAAAACTCTCGGCCGACCTCACCCTATCATTAAAATAACCGGAAAAAACACGCTTGGAATAGTGTTTGCCAAAGGCTTGAACTCCTGCAATTGAACCAACCGCGCTAGTTTCAAGCTTGCAAGATTTACTAATACGAACGCTATTTATACAATTACCGCATTCGTGTTTAGGTATTATTTCAGACTGTAAAGGGCAAATAGTAGTTGTTTTATCGGAATCTATGAAGCATAGAAGACAACTGCTAGACTATAACAGTTATTTTATTGTTAGACAGAACGCTGCGTATTTGAAGACTTCCGGGTTTCATTTTGTTTCCCATTCTGAAATTTTACGGAAACTGCAACTGTTTCACTGTCAGTTAAATGCAACGGGTAGTAGTAAAGGCGTGCAATTTCTACTCATAGGTACAACTACTCTGTATCGGTGTATTTTGCAAATTTGCCTCGACAATTCCGGAACCGAAACTTGGCTTGCTTGCAGAATTCCAAATGGTTCCTTAGTTCCGTCCTACTACACAACCGCATCTATAAGATCACCTTACTTTACCAACTTCAGATTGCTTTTACCTTGTCTATTTCTAACACCATTCATTTTCCATTTTCCCTCGAAAATATACGTGAACAATCTAGCGTAATCTTTTCCCAGCTTTACTGTGTCGTACCATTAAAAGCCGGATGATTTGGACCAACAATAGATGGCAGTCAAAACTAAAACCTTTCTCTATCTATGATAGTCCTAAATTTTCAACAATCCAAATGTAATCCAGAACACCAACTCTCGGGAATTGTTAAGTTCACCGCCCACTAAGATCCACTAATCCCACGGTGTTAGTAAACCCTACATTCTGCCGACAAACTTCCACGCCATCCTGATGATCCGTTAAAATCCTTTTTAAACCACGCCCAGCAGCTCAGCTTTGCGATTTCCTCCTCGCCCTGTAATACACGTGCTCATTTCGTCATTCTGTTCCCCAGCCCGGTAATATCTTATACCAGATAATTGTCATCGAGCTTGTCTGAAATTGTCCGGATTTGCTTTCCAGTACCGCTGTCTCAAATCGTGGCACTCGTCGGAGACCCAACGTATTTACCCTGCGATATATCAACATCCCATGACGGGGACTCGGTATTACTCGTATTATGGTATCGCGAAGATCTCGGAACACCTGTGTATAGGTAAGTACACAATGACACCCATAAATCCTATTTATCGGATACAGTGTGTAATTATATGTACGTAGATGTGGTGAACCTCGTTCCAAGACTCCATTCCCATTTTCCATTCGAAGCCGTATCTCTGCGGATGTATTCTTACTTGTAAGACCTTCAATCGATCAAGGCTACCCGTATTTTGTTTTTCTTCGATTTCCAAGGTACGATATGTAAATTCTTTGGAAATGTCCGAAACACCAAAAGTAAGAAACACATTGACTCGGTGTCCCGGTGGAAATTTAAATTCACATCCCTCGTGTAAAATTGGTCCTCGTCTGCAATGATATCGGGAAATCGCGCATTCACTTTTGAAGTATTGGAATAACTGATCCTTGGTTGCTGTATAATCTTCAGCAGTGGACATTACTTACATTCGATACTCCAATAGTCGTGAAAATAGTACTATTATCAGACTCCGGTAATCCAATTATTTGCCGAAGTGGTAACTTTTTTTCTAAGGTATAGACTGTGAAAAATAATTGCAACGTTCACCTTGTTCACTGCAAGACAGTGCAGACGGCTGGATTTTTTTTTAGAAAGTTATAACTAAGGACCATTGCAAGATGCATTGAGATCAAGGATAGTCTGCATTTCCCTGCAGAAAAATGTTATTTCAAGCCACTTACAGGTGCACCTATATTGTTTCAGCGTTGATGCTAGAGATCGAGATTTTGGTATAGCTGAAAGATGGTCCGACGATACGGTATTTTCAAATCGGGCCTATTTTGTACCGGAAAAAAAACCAGCGGAACTTGGAATCGATCACGTAAAAGAGGGAGATGCTGGTCTTTATAGATGCCGAGTCGATTTCCAAATTGGTCAGACTCGAAATTCTAAAGTCAATCTTACGGTTATAGGTGAGCTGATAATTGAGAAATTAACTATGCTCTTCGATAAATACAATTATACATTTTATTCGTCTAAACTTGAGCGATCAACTATGAGCTAATTTTTTTTCCTGCGTCACATCTTAGTTCCACCACATAAAATTGAGATTCTGGACAGTGCTGGAATTTTGAGAAATTCAGTCGTTGGACCATATTCAGAAGGGGAAACATTACAGTTATTCTGCGATGTCTATGGCGGTATGTTTTGATTGGTATAATTATAAAAAAATGAAAGAAAGAGTTTTGTAAGTTAAAATTTTTAATAATCGTAGTACGTTCCAAGATATTATTGATTTATTAAATATAGTAAAAACAATGAAATATATTTACTGTCACTTTGCATTAGACAACTATTTCCGTCAATATCGGACCTTCTCAATTCATGTCATTGTGTGTTTTACACACTTTCAAAATTAGGATGAATACAAAGGTAAATAATTATTATTCAGGTAAGCCTTCGCCGTCTGTTCTTTGGTATAGAAATGATGTGATGAAAAGCAATCAATCTGTGAAATTACACCACGATACCATAAGGAGTGAAATTAAAATACCAAACTTAGGACGTGACGATGTGCGATCGGAAATAACTTGTGTAGCAACGAATAACAACAAATCTATACCTCTCACCGCATCTGTACACGTGGATATGAATTGTAAGTAATAAAATACACTCGTACAATAATTATATTATGTAAATTTTTTTACTTATTTCATGCTATTGCAGTGGCAGATCTATAATTTTAAGTCTATCTAGTGATTTACTGGGCAAGGTCGTCAAAATATATTTGAAACAGCTTCGCTTTGTTTTCAATAGAAATTTATTAATCAACGGGATACGTGTCCTGTATTTTAATACGACTTGGTTTCTGGTGGTGATTTATAATCATGGTTGTTACATAGTACCAAATTCAAATATTTTTTCACTATTTCAGTCGGCCCATTGGATGTTAAAATAGTAGCTGCTAATCAACCGTTATCTGCTGGAAGGAGGTACGATTTACTATGTAAAACATCAGGCTCTCGACCACCCGCAACAGTTACATGGTGGCGAAATGGACAACGTCTTGAAGGGTCTAAAGAAACTGTGAGCTTATTTAAGATATAAACTATAGTAAACTAAGCAGTTATAGTCTATACATTATTTAATTGTGAGATTAGAGCGAAATTCAAGATGATTATCTAAGTGCATGGATTAATCAGAATGAAACTTAATTTCCACGCATTCAACTTTTCTTCAAACAATAAAGAAATCATTTTTTAAGATAAAAAAGGAAATGATAGGTTTCAACTAAAATTTTGGAAAATAGAATTTCAAATTAAGATTATTTTTACAGACATCTAACGACGGAAATACAACAACAAGTATATTATCATTTGTGGCAACGAAAGCAGATGCTGGCAAACATTTGTCATGCCGGGCTGAGAATTTAGTTATCGGAAGCGGATCGATGGAGGATGGATGGACATTAGAAATACGATGTATGATTATAAATATTATCACAAATGCTGGAGTGGCAGAGTTTAAAATATTCATCTGAATCGTACTAATGTAAGTCGATTAATTCTTGCAGATGTTCCAGAGACACAGATTCAACTAGGTACCTCACTCAATCCAGGAGCTATTCGAGAAGGTACAGATGTATATTTCGATTGTTTGATTAAAGCAGAACCGGCTGTTTACAAGGTTGAGTGGCGGCATCAGGTACGTTGCTTGTGTGTTACACGCAAAGGAAAGTGTAAATTGTGAAAATTGAAAGGTGATCTACTCTACCCCTTTCTTGGGTGCAGGAATAGTCTCTATACTTTGTTTATTACAGGGAAAGGCTTTGCATCATAATATTGGATCAGGAATCATAATTAGCAATCAAAGCTTGGTTCTTCAAGGCGTTGATCGAAAGAGTGCTGGTAACTACACTTGCGTTGCATACAATAGCGAAGGCGATGGCGAAAGCAACCCATTTTACCTAAATGTCATGTGTAAGTATGCATTGAGGGCTAAGACATAACATCGCTTATTTAAAAGCTACTTCGCATGAGTCAGTAAAAAAACTACTATAAAAATATCCCCGATATAGTTCAAATCTGTAATAATTAAAGTCAAAATAATATTCCTGGCATTCAAATGTCGTGAAACAAAATTGACTTAGAACTGATGCTATTAGAATGGTACCCAACAGCGACGGTCATATATATTTTCTTCACAGTTGCTCCAACTTGTAAGCCGAATCAAACGAGAGTGCACGGCGTAGCAAAACAAGAGAAGGCCAACATATCCTGTCAAGTTGATGCAAATCCCCCTGAAGTACAGTTTCGTTGGACTTTCAACAATTCAGCAGAGAGCATTGATGTTGCAGCTGGACATATAGCCAGAGCTGGCACTTTGTCCATAGTTTCCTACACCCCAATGACAGAATTAGATTACGGAACGCTTCTGTGCTGGGCTACTAATCGCGTCGGAAGCCAACGAGTTCCTTGTGTCTACCACATTATTGCTGCAGGTATGCATGCACGTATACAAACAGGAATTTACTTATAACTAATTATCTCACTTGCATCGTCAATGAGATACAAATTACAACAAAAGTACAACTGCAGAGATAAAGTTTGATCTTTTTGTAACAGGACGTCCGGACATGGTACACAACTGCACTACATCCAACACATCGACAAATTCTTTCTCTGTGCGTTGTGCAGAAGGTTTCAACGGAGGCCTTCAACAATCTTTTCTACTCGAAGTGCGAGAAAGTAATAGTCAAGATTTACGCGCAAATTTGTCATCTGTTGTGCCCCGATTTAGTGTCACTGACTTGGAGTCAGGTGTACTTTATCAAGCATGCATATATGCTTACAATGACAAAGGTCGAAGCGAAGCGATGGTAGTTCAAGCTGGTACATTGAGACTTCCCGAAAAGCAATTGACATCTGAATCAGGTAAGCGAGTAATGTTAATTTACATAGAATCTTTTTCTCCTAACAATGATATTGGTACAACCAAGGCAAGTTATATGCATTATGTAGACACAATTAGACAAAAATCCAACAATTAAATATCATTCTACTTAGTACCATGTTTCATTACAGATCGGCCACATCAACATATAAAGTTAACGCCGATGCTCAGTGTTATGATCGGAGTAGTGGCAGCGTTGGTTATTGTGGCTATTGTTGTCATGGTTGTTCTGCGCATTCAACACGCAAATGTAGAAACTGATGGAAAATCACACACGGAGGTGTACAGCAAGGCAAATAAAACAGTCACCATCCAGCGTGAATTAAGATTGCGAGATGGGAATAGTTTGTTAAAGGATGAAAAACATAGCGGGAGTCCGTTTAGAAAATTGGATACAGCAGGAGAGTTTCTTGACAACGATGACAAGAATCCAGACATCATACCTCAACAAATCAATGGTAACAGTGACGTATTACGTGTCAACATATGGAGAAGGCTCTTTACAGATTTACTAACAATCCTCATGAAATTACCAAATATTTTGATTCTGATTTTTTGACTTGTCAAGGTGATGAACCATCGGATTATCTGAGGAAGAGACGACTTATATCAACAATAGAAACTTCCCCGTCACGAAATTTAATGGACCATCCAGCAGTAGTAGCAATTAGTGGACAAAGTAACTATGTTGGATATTGTACAATACGTAACGGAATGCCACTCCACGATCTTTCAAATTTGTCATCAAAGCACAAAACTGTAAGTATGACAGTTGTATTATGGTAACATAACACACTTGATAAGGAGTTTCACTTTTGCAATGATCAAGTAAAACTCATCTACCTCAACTATTTGACAGAAGATCTTGCATGACACGACCACCTTCTGTCTTCAGTTTCAGCCAATAGTCAGCGAAGTCTATGGTACCGGTGTATGCACGCTGCCCAGACAATATTGGCCAAACGCCGAAGGTGTTCAGTCTATGACGATGAGCCCTCCAGTTCTGTATGCTGGTCTAGGAATGGTGAGTCACCCTACTCCTAGTACTACGCTTCTGCCAAAGGATGTAGAATCCCGAGTCGCTGCTCAGTGTTGTCTTCAATCGCAGCAAGAAGCAATAACAAATACGCCATTGGTGTTATCTAAAAGAGAAAGTTCTGTGTGATATATACCCAGAGAGGAACAGAAGTTTCATACGTGAACTATGTTGAACATTAATTCTAGTATAACGTGTAAACATTTGTATTAAAATGAGCCTAGTTTCTTTCAGTGAATTGTTTTCATCCCGTACCATATTACATCTATGTTCAATCAAGTGCCCTTTTGTATTGAAGGAAACTTAAAAAGCTATATTTAATATAAGTATATGAAGTTGTACGTATAACATGGGGCGCGCAAATGGGTTCTACATACAATTCATGTGTTGTAAATACATTAAATATGGAAATATTTTATACCGATCACTAGTACGATATTTAACTCGGTTCAATTGCATCTTCAAATTCATAGCATAGTACGTAAGTTCGTGTAGTACACACGATACCATCTTTTCAAAGTCGAATAAAACCAGAACTGAGCATTGTGGACCTTTGATTGTGAGCATAAAATACGTATTGCAAAAATTATTCTTAATTCGTAGAATCCATTAATATATCGTTTAATCAGCAATAAGTTTTCATGAAATGATCATACATTAACCTGGTATTCAAAAAATCTACTATTATTTTAATGTATTTTTTGCTTATACTCAGGAGATTCTACAATTGACGGAAGGTCAGAATGTAGGTCCTGTATAGCTTTGTGATTTAATTAAATTCGTTCAGTTTTCCGTCAATACTGTCGTCTGTATGGAATATGAACTACCTTACTTCAAATTGGTAATCGTACTACTTGTGAAATTGTCTATCGTCATATAATGATTAATTGTCAATGAAAGATAGATCTATTTAAATTTTTATAGATGTGATCTTCAACAAAGCACCGCAAAATTGAGTTTAACTATAGATTTTATGGATGTAATTGTAAGCGCTGTTGTTGAAAAATTATAACTTCGAAAGTGAAATTATGTTCAACTCAGCACCGAATGTCATCCATTAAATACACATTCATCGAGCAATTTGTTGAACGGTTCAATTTTTATGTTCAGAATTTTTGAAAAGTTGATCTTGGAGCAGCGTTGAAAAAATATATAAATTCATATATATATATATATGTATATATAATAGATATGATATATATTTATATACGTATATATGTACGATGAAAATGCTGCCAGTTGTGGTAATACATAAATGCATAAGAGTTTTAAATAAATATCTATATTGTACAGTTTGAGTTACACACAGCATTGAAGATATGGTGCGTGATTTTTTCTCGTGATAAGTTATTAGTATCAGAAGTAAGAAATGACCTATAGTTAATGAGCATGACTTCAAAGAGAAATGTAATTCCAAATGAATTCGATTGTGGTGGAATATGATGATTGTTGACTGACATACATCATGAAATTTCTACTACGCATAAATTCTCAATAAATGAATACAATCTCCCAAAACTGTTTGTATACTATAAATCTAAACTGTATTAACACACCATGTGTACAAATGCGTGTAAGTAAATATTCTTTGATTAACTTAAGTAACTGTACCAAATCTGAGTGAATGTTTGTAATTTTTCTATATCACCTAAATTTTTCGTGATGATCATACGTCGTTGTGACAATTAGTTTATTTTAAGATCTATTTGCTGTTAATCAAATGGTAAGGTATGTAATTATATAAGCAAATACTAAAATTTTACCTTAAAATCGTAACTGATAAATATTATAATAGGCAGTGTACAAAGTCTACAATAATATAACATATCTATGGTATTGAACAGAATGTGACAGAATTGAATTTTCTTAAAACAATTAATTATGTACAATATAAAGTCACCGTCACTTTCAATTAAAATTAATAAAAGCAGCAACAATTATTTAACCTAAATTGATATACAGTATCCCGTGGTTAACTGAAGTCCTGCAAATCTAACTTATGTCTTCTGAACTTACTTGTTAATTGTTTGTAGTTACTGAATACAAATTTGGCCCTTTCTTCAAAATAAAACCATTTTCGTTCAGTTTTGAAATTAAAGCGTTAAAATCATCTACAATAATTTTTTCTTTCGTTGCCAAGTCTCTCATTTCCCTTGTTGAAAATACTGTTTTTCCCATAGCAGCTGCTTTATCTCTTAATAAACTTATAAACGCTTTCACCTGTAGAAAAAAAAAACGTATACAATATTATTAAGCGAAATTCTTACTGAGCCAAGTATATGTCGGGACATGTTTCTGTTCTCTATTCTGTATATCTATCCATAATTACCTTAGCAGCTGTTAATTTTCCAGATCCAGACAATAGTGAATAATCAGGCTCAATGTGTTCCACATCTACCTCTGCCATACTGAACTTTATTATCTCAATGACTTCCAAAGCATCACTATGCGTGGCTTCTTCTCTTAATTCCAACTTCGCTCTTGCCTAAAAATGAGGAATTAGAGCTCCAGATCAGCTTCTTGGATTGATATGAAACATGCCTTCGATGAGAATTAGCGTAAGTTTTTCACGTATCAAATAAAAATCATATTGTATTGATAATCTTAAAGCATTCTCATTCATTTTGAGGTACTTTAACATCTCTTTGCGACTCAGATGAACATATTGATTACGTTTCTTTAGCTAATCGTAAATGCATGTAAGAAAAATTCTACCTCAGTCAGTCTGATTAGTGCTGCCAATTGCCTTGGTGTCATGGGCGTTATTTTCTCCCTGTCGTTTCGCGCTCGACATTTTAAATAAAAATCCTTCAATACTTCTACTGCAGCAGGTGTTATTTTTGGTTTAACATATTGCCGAGCATATATAATATAGTTTCGAAGAATACGATGTGGTATTGGGTCAATGGTCTCAGTTGGACATAAACTCAATTTTTGCCTGTATTTTAATATTTGTAAAACTTTAATAGGAATAGTGACATAGATAAACTTTGATTTTTCAACAACAGAAGTTTTTTACCTCAAGTTATTTGCTGACGTGAAAGATTCACCAGTCGATAACGAATTGGTACTGTTAGACCTCATATCTCCAATTTGGTTGCTTATACCAACATGTACAGCCATAACGTGGTCGGAGAGTAAATCATCCAAATGCTGTTGAAAATAAAAAAAAAAGATGGTCCCAATATGAATCACGCCATTTACAACTACATTACTCAAGATACGAAGCATTTTTTTCTAGAAGACACTTACTGCATCAGGTTGGTCTAAGAGTATAAATATTAGATCGAAACGTGAAAGCAGAGGCTGCTTCATGTTCAAATTTTCAATTACAGTTTTGGACCTGTCATAGCGTCCTCTAGCTGGATTGGCAGCTGCCAAGATTGACGTCCTAGCTGGAAGGCAACATACCATCCCTGATTTAGCTACACTGACACTTTGTTGTTCCATCGCTTCAAGTAATGCCTATTTGAAAGAATAGAAACGGATACGTTATTTGAGTGAGACACTTGTGAGCAAGAATAAATTATAATCAGAATAAACGTTACTTGATGTTGCGTTGACATTTTATCAAATTCATCTATGCAACAGGTGCCTTTATCAGCCAGAACAAGTGCTCCAGGTTCAAGAACGACGTCACCGGTACTGGCATCTTTCACAAGAGTAACAGTTAGACCCGTCGAGGTACTAGAAGTACCACATACATAAATACCTAGAAAAGAAAACTTAAGCAAGTAAGTCAGTGAATTTATGGAAATATTGTACAGCAAGCTACTATTCACCTTTGGCTGCAACACGAGCACAAGCTTGCAACATTTGTGACTTTCCAAGACCGGGGTCACCGACAACTAAAACATGGACATCATCGCGCACATCCTGCGATTTTGTGCTGCCTCCGAACAGGCTTAGAATGAGTCCAGCTTTTATGAGTTCATGACCATAAATACTTGGACAGAGGGATTGCACAAGTAATTTGAATACATTTGGATCATGATAGACTTCCTGCAACAAAATAGAAAAGCCAATTAAAAATTCACTTGTCCTTGTTAATTTTACAATCTCACGCAACTGACAATTGACCTTTACTGCAAGGTGATCTACATCAGTCAGATCAAGTGCAACAGCACATTTGTTTTGCGATTTATTATTTAATATGTAAACAGCTTCCATGTATAAGGAAAACAAGTTCGCGGCAGTATTTCCTTTCGATGAATTCTTCTCGTTTCCTCTGACCTAGAATATTACATCAATTACTAAGCAAACTTGGAGAAAATAATTAAATACATACAAGCAAATTTTGTTCAAGAAGATTCTAATAATATTACTGTGAAACGTCAGTGGCAATGTAATTGTTGGATCTGCCTAGAATCTTTATTATATATGCTCATATTTTTAATAAAAATTTCAACTCACTTTAATTATTCCAGTCACGGTAATATCGTCTCCTGGCATACAAGTGTTGACTAAGTCTTCTATCAAGTCGACATCAATAATACGGGGCATTCTCCCTTTGTCATCCTGTACAAATTAAATATCTAATACATGCTTTGTATTCATCAATGATCGACATGTTTGTGATGATAAACTTTATAATATTGATGCCAGCTAAAGTTCCATGTAAAACTTGAAAATTGAAGTATAAATCACAAATAATAAACATGCATAGAAAAATGAATGACAACACCAAGGATGATTGCGTCTAGTGAAATAACCTGGATAAGAATTATGTTGTTAATAATGTAAGAAAATTGACCTGCTCATCGCCAACATGTTCCTGTAATCTTATCACTTGAAATGTTACAGTTTTTGTATGTACCGAACTCAAGAGAGGTTGGAATTTTTTTCCATTACAGGAAACGCACTTGGTTGGTAAGGTGTAAATTCCATCAACTTGTCTCGAGATCATGCGACTGCCGCATGATACACACAAGAACTCCATCCATTGGGCAAAATGCTTTATATTCCCAACCCTCATAATACATCCTCTGATGGATATTAGCTTACCTAGAGTAAATTATTTCATGTGTTATGAAACTTGCAAAACAATTTGATACAGTTTCGTTTTGATTAAAAGAGCTAGTATTGTATTGTGTGGAGAAGTAAAAACAATCTATGACAAACAATGAGTGGATAATTTGTAGTGCTAAATTCAGCCCAAGATTTATTAAATATGAATACAGATTCAGCACAAAATAATGATATTTTTGAAGTACATTGTGTGCCAATTGAAAAAGATGATCTATACGTTTTTTTGAACTTACAACTGATAAATGTCAACGAATGTTAGTGAAACCCACCAATTGCATGATAATACCGGATTAGTTTCCATTTACTTTTATGTTGATCGTGGTAAAGATTTTACTTTATAATTGTATTCTATCTATGTTTTTATTTTTCACATAATCATATCTTTGCACAGTTAACTTTGTTTATCTTTAAAATGAATAACATTGTTTTTTTTTTTTTTTTGTTATAACAAAATAATAAGTTCAAAGTTAACACATGACTGCGTCGTGCATTGATTACGTGAAAACTGATTAGCACCAGGAGTTACGCTAGTTCCTATGATCATTAATACTAAGTTTATCCCCAGGTTCCTATCCAGGAGATAGAATTTACTTTTCTTAGTACCTTCATGGCATTATGCTTACCATAAGAATTTACCTTGAGGTCTCTCAGGGAGAGGACTGGACCATAATTGGATATTCTTACTACAGCTATTGGCAAGTTAGCTGAGACAGTCACATCATCCATTCCCTCTTTTGCTGTGATTGTTTCAATCATCATCTTGATGGTAATGCATAGTAAAATTAGAATAATTAATGCAAATCAATTTCAGACAAACAAACAATCTATGCCTACCTGATCAATTGCCATACCAAGGCAGTTTAGCGTATGTTTCGGATCATTTGTCAGATCCTCTTTGAAACTACTCCACTCATTATAAAACGAGTCATCCTTAAGCAGGATCTTAATGTCAACATTATAAGGTTTGTTGTTTTCCAAGTTTGAAACTGGAAATATATCCATATGGGACATTATAAATCTTTGCATTGCTTCAATTTTTCTTACTGTCGACGAGGCTTTGGTGTACACTAAAATGATTGAAACAATTCTACATAGCATATGATCGTAATTAACAAACATGTTTTGTATATAGCCAGAAGAAAAATTGCGTTTACCTTCGTTGTGGAAATATAAGTCCCAATTATGATATGGGGAGTTGTGTCTATTTGGATTGAACAGCGAGCATGCCTCGCTTGAATCTGTAGGATTTGACATGTCCTTTTTCGACCCTCCGAGTGCTGAAACGGACACATTAACACGAAACAATGACGGAATTTCAATAATTCACTTGCGACATAAATCTAGAAATTAACGGAGCTTAACTGAC